>NC_080671.1:359450297-359493297 GCF_030247195.1 Topomyia yanbarensis | reverse complement strand
TTAAAACGTTTTCTTTATTACCGGGGTGTTATTAAGTTTGCGCGCTCGCGAACGTAGGTGTGCGTTGTTAATCGCGAAGGGTTAAGCGTTCGTACGTTAACGTGTTTGTCACGTGTGCTCGCGTTCATGTGACTTCGTGTGTACAAGGCTGAATTTTGTAACCGTGTGGCATTTTCTATATACGCGTGCGTTCTTGGATGGTCACGCGGACCTTCATTCTGATAGTTAGTTTTTGGTGTACAATTCACATTCTGACAGGGAGTAAGTTACCACATATCACTAGAGTCCTCAGTCATGTCGCCATGCAACGTGGTATCCAGTGGATATGAGAGCTTTCTTTTTTTATTTGATCCAATTGAAGGCATGGACCAAGTCTGCTGATCCGGAAGTGACCGATTCATGTTCTTGCGACCGCGGGAGTTTTTAGGTTCACGATTGAGACCGCGTTTGAAAATTTAAAGGAGCTGAGACATTCACTTTATCACCGGGATGTTATCATGTTTACGAGATCGCGGGTGTAGGTGCCGGGGATGGTCGCGAAGGGCTCAAGCATTTGTATTTTAACGTGTTTGTCACGTGTATGTGACTCCGCGTGTATAATTTTGATTTTATGATGATGTAGCGTGTCTTCTTGTTTGATCGCGCGCGGACCGTGAATCTGATGCTTAATTTTTAGTGTATGGTACAGATGGTAGTCCGTTTTCCCATATCACTTGAGTTCCAGGTCATGTCACCATGGAACGTGTTGTTTAGTGAATATGAGCGTCACTTTTTTGATTGGTTCAACTGAAGGCATTAGTCCAGACTGGTAAAACTTTCGGACGTAACCGTTTCATGATCGCGCGAGTGATGGGTTAATGTTTGAGACCGCGTTTGGAAGTTTAAAGATGCCATGTTTACTTAACTACCGGGGTGTTTTCATGTAGGCGAAATCGCGGGCGTAAGTATATGTGGATGCAATTGCATGGTCGCGCTTGTGGCCAGGTTTGTGTTATCGCGAAGGACACGAACGTTTGTACTTATATGAGTGTATATAGCGTATAGTAGAGATACTCTAATAAATGGAATCATAACATGCCGAAGAATGAAAAGAAGATGCAAAGAGCTTGACTAGAAGTGTATAAATTGAACAATACTATTTTGGTATACATAAATAATGGAAAAGCAAACTAATAGATGTACAAAAGGAAAAGACTTATGAAGTAGAATAGAAACATGCAGTCAAACTCGTCTAAATGCAGCAAATGTTGTATATTTATCATTAACGACAATTGCATGCTGTTAGACTTTCATCATGCTATGCTGACCGGGAATGGATGACTCACATGCGTCGGTAAATTTATTTTACCCAAATGCTCAGATTGATCACCAGAAGTATTAGCCACTATTCTATCATATACGTTAGTTCTGCATCCATTCCCTGACCCAACTGTTACAAATACTCAGACGAATACATGCATAAATAGACAGCACATAACAGTTGTACACTAGTACGAAAAGCTACGATTATTACAAAGCTACAACTAATAGGTTTCTACTTATTCTACTTTATTAAATTAATTTCATTATTGAATTAATTTAATTAGTATATGCACGATGACGAAGTCGACCGATAAATGGACACACAATGACTCCCTCTGTGAGCCCCGTCCACGAATACCACCAATAGAACAATATTTGCAAACACGGCACACAGCAAGTCAATCTACGTCGATCCGCCAGTCGGCCACGCCACCGTACATAGACCAGTGTTATAGCGTTGGTATGCGCAGGTACAGAGTATGAAGAAACATATAACATAAAAAAGGCGCATAAGCCCTCTCGGTCTTCTCGATGCACCACTACCGAGGCGTGATGCAATACCCATCGTAAAGCAATTGTCTGTCAGAAGTTCTGTAGGACTGATACACGCAATATGCTTGATGATGTTTGCAATACCGCCAAACCCCTAAACCTTGGGGAGGGAAGTTTCCTTTTTGGAAGTACGGTTCTTGAACCAATAGTATGGAATCTTTACCCTCCTGCTTAAGTTAAGATAGATTCAAAATTTCGGTACGCTTATGCTGGAGATTGTACTGTACATTTCATTTCCAACATATATTGCACAACAACTAGAGGATACCAAGCAAGTTGGGATGTTAAGTCATGAAGCGAGCCATATCAGGTTTAAATGTGATCATTTGATTCCCACCATTTGCGAAGAAAATAATGGTCTACTGTGTCAGAGATTCGCATAACACATTAAAGGCAAAACCCAAAATTATCCGTTCGCAACTGGCATATTTTAGTCCCTCCAGCCATCAAGTCCTCGACACGAAACTACACCTTGACTTGACTCCTGCTTTTAGTCGCCTCCTACGACATGAGACCAGGAACCCTCAATTCTTAGCCGGATACCAAATGGCCTCTGGGCAGGTTCGTCCGTACACATCGAAATTTGATAATCGAAACCCAGCAAAACTTCACCGAACTAGCATCAACCGAAAACCTCGGCAAACCTTCAGTCAACCAGCAAGATAGTTCCGATCATCGGTGAAATTTCGGTGCGTATAACGAATGTTCCACTGCGTAATGCAGCATACTGGGGAGTTCGCCCGGCTCTTCCCGGGCTCCGTTCGCCATTGAGAATATTTTAAACCCCCTCAACAATTTTAACCATAGCACGGGTCACATGACACCACCGAAACAGGTACTCCGTAGTGTAATTTTCTAGCCGGATGAAACAACCACTACCGACACCACACGGCTTATCTAGGCTGTTCGGAGAAAGAAGCTGACATTGAAGGACAGCTTCCATAATGAAAAGTTTAAAATGTTTTTAAACATTTTAAACGAGTTCGGCCCACCCCTGAGTCGTTTCCTAGTCCCAATAGAAGTGGTTGCGTTAAATTTGAAGTAAATTGGATTACCCGAGCAAATTCTCAGGAATCAGACACCATACAGCCCCTTGAGAAGTCCATAAATATGGTCCGTGCCAAGCTCCACGACCATGAAAACACCATCGCATGGTCTCCATAACCCATAACTACACCAAAATATGGTTTTTAGTGGGATCTGCCGAACCATGGTGATGGTGTTTCATGGGTTGACCCCATTTAAAACACTATCAAAACACCATGCAGCTTTATGGGCTTTTCGATTGCTCGGGAAGTCTAACTACCGGCCCAACACACCTGAAGTTTGAATGGGATTTTACGATAATTTACATGCATCCACTAGCTCGCATCTTCACCGCTAGGTGGCACTGTGTGCATCAGATTATCAAAGCAAGTGAAAATAAGAGAGATACTTTAATTGGCTACAACTTTGTCGAAGACTTAAAATCAATCTGGCTTTGTTAGAAGAAGTTAATAAACTTTTAACGAGGTGATATCTGAGTCAGTTTTGCATGGGGCCTAGCAGCACATTGCTACTTATCAGTACTTGATTCCCACGAACTATTCATATTTGTGAATTGATGATGAGGTTTAGCTGAATGGTATATTTAGAAGAATTTTAGTATGCAATGCGAGTTAGACAGAGGGCACCAACACTAACTTTTCAAAAAAGTGAGTTAGAATGTGGACATCTTCTAAAGAAACAATGTAGTATATACAGGTGTGGCTAAGATGGCACTTTGGTATTCGTAAGATGAATCTTACATGAATGATCTAAGAATAAATCGACTAAAGCAAGTCATATTTTTCTTAAATTTTTCTTAAATTTGCACTGGAAGACTCCCTTAAAGCAAATTCATAATAAATAATCAGAAACGGTTCTGAGACTATGTCTAGGGACGAAAGAGGAAATATTAACAGTGTCGTTTTATTTTAAAAGAAAGACAGAAATAAGTTTCGATTTTGTCAAAATGCTCATTTTGTCAGCCTAAAATACACCAAGGAGGTGATAAAAACGGATCATAGCTGTATTCAACCAACCTGTACGTACTTCTCTGGAGAATGTAGTTTGGAAGATGCTGAGAAAATTTCAATGCAATCGGATAATAAATCTGTCTCAGTTTGTTATATTTCCGACTTAAAAACCACAAGGGGCAGCCCTATGGGGTTGCACGAGCTGTAGACGTAGGACTATACTACTTAATGTAAAATAATTATGTTCTTAGTACATTTATAGTAATAATAAATCAAACATTTTTCTTACGTATGGTTTAATCACAACCAATCAACATCGAATATTACATATTGAACCAAACCTTCTTGGTTATCAGGTCATTTCATTTGTAGTAGGTGATCGAATCCGATTAAACTTATTTAAGAAGATCTGAAGAAAGAAGACAGAAAACTGTGACCGAACTAATATCTGGAGCTAAATCTTTATAGCATAAGATTAGCTTGTAAAAACTTTTCGATTGTTATATTGTCTAAAATCAAATTTTAGATAATATAATCACATTTCATGTATAGACCAAGCATTCTAGTTATATTGTGCCATTATTGTAACATTCCTAAAGTACGCATACATATATAGCGAATGCAGTGGTCTTAATCATATAACGAAACTATAAATATACAAGAATCGAAAACAATTTTATATATGACCTGCGTTAAGCCAAAGCGAACTGAGCGCCATAATTTTTTCCTAGTATTTTTAATGAAAAATTAATTTTTCGATTATTTACCATTATCATAGAAAGTTTAAGGGTACTTATTTGCTATCGATTACTATTTCAGTTCTCAGAAATAAATTGATGTAGGTGTTTATAGTGCTACATTAGCTGCGATAGCGATTTTAATGAAGATACCTCCAAATGGCGCTTGGTCCTCTTTGGCTTAACACAGGCCATATGGACAAGATGCGTTTTTGCAACGGTGGCAGTGTATTCATTCATAAATAGGCTTTGTAGTATGTACCTATTAGTAGAATCAAAATACTATAGGTTGAGTGAAAATGAATCACGTGAAGGGGAAATAAATCAATGAATTGATCGAACGTAAATAATAAACTTTCGTTGTGCAATTTAGTAACAAATTAGATCTACCTACCTACACATTCACCTCAAACATTAAACCCAAGCGCACAAAGCAAAATGAATCAACGCTGATGATGATGGGTAGAGCGAAAGAGACAACTAATACCACGACACTATGTTAACCGTGTTTGCAAATGGAGCTCGCATGTACAAACTATTTTGTGTACGAATAATTATACATAAAAGTGTGCTGGAAACGAGCACAACACAAAAGATAGCAGTGTTTGAACGGCAAGCACAGTCGCATTCACTGGTTAGCGTACCTCCACAACCAGTGCAACGGACTTCTAACTCAGCTGCACTGGCTGTGAAAACACACAACGCAGTGACCTGCTTCGTCTGTTGCTCAACAGGCAACTGAGCTGCTCTGGCGAAATCCGTCCGTTTAAATAGTCGATGATGACGTCATTCATAGAAGCGTAGCGCGCTAGGT
The DNA here is from genome assembly GCF_030247195.1 of Topomyia yanbarensis. Lineage (NCBI taxonomy): Eukaryota > Metazoa > Arthropoda > Insecta > Diptera > Culicidae > Topomyia > Topomyia yanbarensis. Next base: position 359,487,895 of record NC_080671.1, on the reverse strand, counting down.
ACACAAATCTGTCGTGCTGGACTAGGGAAGCGCTATCTTCTGTGTGTAAATGCGCGATATTTTGACTAGGTTGCTCATTATTTAAATTTTTAATGCCATGGTATCAAAAATCTTTGGGTTTATCTATTGAAATCTATTCTTAGAAGTATTTCGGGGCGACATGCGCAAAAAATTTGAAAATTTATCGTGAGATGGCTGAATTATATGCGTTTAAAATTGGACCACTTTTCGTTACATACCATTTTTGTAGAATTTGCAACGTGCACCCCTATATCGAAAACAAAGACGTAGTCCTACGTCAAAACATTTTGAGAAAATTACGTTCATAGTTTTGGGTCCCATTGGTATATGTATGGTATACGACCTAACGTAATTCATGACTGCAACTTTCAGTATCATCGGCACCATTGTATATGTAATATGTAATGTAATTAATGGAAGCTGTTGGCTTCAATTCCCGATTCTATCCAGTATCTTCCCGGAATAGAAATTTTCTTGATGGGCTCTGGTTGTTGGCGGAATATTCGAAATGGATCTGGTTACGTTATTTTGAAAGAATGTCTATGTCTGCAAATTGAACCAGTCCGTTTTTGCCTTTCTCATATAAAGAAAGGCTATGCAATCACTGTAAAAATCGACTTTTTAACCGAGGCCCGGAGGGCCGAGTGTCATACACCATTCGATTCAGTTCGTCGAGATCGGCAAATGTCTGTGTGTGTATGTATGTGTGTATGTGTGTGTATGTGTGTGTGTGTGTATGTGTGTGTCATTTAAACTCACACAATTTTCTCAGAGATGGCTGAACCGATTTTCGCAAACTTAGTTTCATTTGAAAGGTATAACGCTCCCATAAGCTGCTATTGAATTTTTAGTTGATCCGACTTCGGGTTCCGGAGTTACGGGTTGAAGAGTGCGGTCACACAGCATATAAACTGGTACCACCATGATGTTCAAATGATGTAAAACATATTAAAAATGATGTAACATTACTCTAGTTTGCGGGTCTGGATCACTAATGATCAATCAAAGTAGCTTTGACCACATTGGCCACCTATGACGGTTCATGACGCCCCCGGGGAACCCGCCAAGTTCCTAAGCTAATATCACACCCATTCCCCAACGAATTCTCTACCGATTTTTACAAACTTGATTTCAAATGAAAGATACAGTAATGCCATTGACTGCTGCTGAATTTCATTCGGTTCTGACTCTTGCTTCCGAAGTTACAGGGGTGTTAGTAAGGATACACTGGAATTTCCCATATAAATCGGTACAATCGTAATACCTCAGAGGCTAAAAACTATTGAAATGGTCACCAAATAACTTCTAATCGCAGATCTAGATCACTGATTGCCAATCAAACATTCTTTGAATATATTGTCCACTATCGACGATTCCGGAAGTCCGGAATTCCGGGCATATTCCACAATTAAAGTCAAATCGGTTCTTCGGTGATGACTGAACCGATTTTCTCAAACCAAGTCTCAAATGGAAGGCAAAATATGCAGTTGAGTATTGCGTCGCCGCCCCCCCCCCCGTCCCCCGTCTTGCCCTTACACCTCCCTCCTTCATCACTCCCCTCCCCTTGGACCACCCTCACGCCCGCATTTCCTTCATCCATCCCGTATACCGAAATAAGATGAAGGATTTCTGACGCATCCTCCACTCCCACTCTACTAACCCCCCATTCCCTACACGTTCAAACCCATTCCACCAACCTTTCCAAATTATAATCACATGAAGATAACATTGAACTCATGCTTATTAAGCTAATTAAATATTATTCTTTTGCCTTTCTCATATAGAAAGGTTATGCAATTGCTTCAAAAACCGATTTTCTAACCGAGGCCCGGAGGGCCGAGTCTCATATAACATTCGACTCAGTTCGCCGAGATCGCAAAATATCTGTGTGTATGTATGTGTGTATGTATGTATGTATGTATGTATGTATGTATGTATGTATGTATGTATGTATGTGTGTATGTGCGGATTTGTTAACAAAATGTTCACATCGGTTTCTTGGAGATGGCTGAACCGATTTTTACAAACTAAGATTCAAATGAAAGGTATAATATTCCCAGAGGTTGCTATTGAATTTCATTTTCAACCGACATCTTGTTCCGGATTACGAGTTGAAGAGTATGGTTACAAAACAAAATTTGTTGATTTGTCCACATCGGTTTCTCGGAATTTTCTGAACCGATTTTGACAAACTTGATTTTAAATGAAAGGTCCATCAGCTGCTGTTGAATTTTGTGTGGATCCGAGTTCTGGTTCCTGAATTACAGGGTGATACGTACGATCACGCAGCAAATCCCGATTCTAACGAATTCTGCGATGAATTGGTGAGGTGATTTTTTCCAAAATATAAACACAACTGTTGAATTTGTAGATCTAGGTCACCATCAAAGTCTCTTTGGCCACACTGGCCACTATCGACGGATCAGGAAGCATCCAAATTCAGAATAACGGTTATATTGGTTTTTCGAAAATGGCTAGAACGATTTGATCAACTTAGTCTCAAATGAAAGGTGTTGCGTCCCCGGAAACTGATATTAAATTCCATCTCCATCCGACTTCCAGCTCCGGAGTTACGGGTTGTGGAGTGCGATCACATAGAAAACTCCGATTAAAACCGATACCTCGATGAATGCAAAAAGGTGCTCTTATATATACTTACCAAGTGTAATAAGAATGAAAGACATTTCCATAATGTTATATTGTACGAACCAGTTATTAAATCATAGTTTGGAAAAATGAGAAAGGCACAATTGCACCTATAGGTGGATTAAAACAGGTTTTTTGTTAAGGGGTTTTGTTATGAATCCAAAATATTAATTATCTTCTAGATAAATCTTTCAGCTTACACCTTTGTGGGGGTATGATGTGAGACCATCATCATCATCAATCCATTAGGACTCAAATAACGAGAAAATCACCAGCTATTATTGTCATTATCACATAATTCTAAGAATAGTAGGAAGCAACATATCCGAAAGCCGGCTGCTCGTAGTTCGATTGGTTAATATTAGGTGACTTCATATAGATAACCGGTTACCAACAGCTTGACGCAAATTTTTATGTCATCATCATAGCTCCTAAAGACTCATACAGCAATTGATATTATTTTTAAGGGGAGTATTTTTCATACCAAAAACACAAACATACTCTACTCATTAATCTATCAATAAATTACAAAACAGGATAAATTAAATCAGTACAACAAAGACAATAGAAAAGTTTCGAGCTTTGTAAGTCGACCAAATCTTGTGCGGCTGCTTGCATATGTTTTTTCAGTACGACACATAGCCCCGAAGCTCCCGCTCGGAAGTAACTCAGCGTTATCACTATCTACAGCCAATCATCGAACCTAAGGGCAACAGCTTAATCAATTCACCTCGTTCCATTTCATGTAGCAAATGTAAAGAATAGAAATACATACAGAAATAGTTCTTACATCATCGTTTAGGCTGTCAAGAAGCCTCGACGTCAATGTGGGCACCACAAGCGAGTTGTCCTCCGACGAGGTATCCGTGGTTGTCGAAACGATCGAGGAGCTTGCCGTACCTCCACTACCGTCACCAATACCACCTCCACCACTACTGGAGAAGGAGGAAGAATTGCCACTGTTATAGATTTCATCCTCCTTGATGAAACCCATCACAAAGTTGAGATGATGATCGTGGGCACTTGTTAGCAGCATTGTGCTGGTTGTGGTGGCGGTGGCGGCGGCAGCGGCGATTGCGGCAGTTGCTACGGCTGGAACGGGGCTTGACTGTGCTGGTGCGGTTAGAAAGTTACGTTTTCGTTGGTGTTGCTGAAGTTGCCGCAGTGCACTGCCAAGTCCCCGAAGCGAACCGCCAGCCGACGATGCGGTCGAGGATGACGACAGGGACGATGGTGTAGTGGATGATGCGGGAGAAGCCGACGATGAATCGCTGGTATTGTTTTTGTCGATAGTTGCCGGCTTGTTCATTCATTCGCATTCACTTGCACACCGGTTCGCTTACTTTGTTTGCCGCATACCTCCGTTTAGTTGTGATTAGTCAGTTCGCTAAGCACGTTTTCTTCGCCGAAACCGGTTACAACACTTTGATTCTCCGCTTTTACTCTTTTCGCTAATTGTATCACTTTAGCGTTATTATAATTTAATGCACATTACCGTTCTCTTCTTCACCTTTTACACACGCAGGGTCTGCTGTCAATTTCGCAGCCAACTTATATGTTGTCACCTTTTTCGCCCGACTCGACTGACTGCCTGTGTTCAAACAAAACTTAACCATCAAACTTCAACTCAGTGGAGTTCAAACAAAAATTATCTGCGGTGTCATTATCCTCTGCTCCGCAGATTTACCGCATTCACTAAACGCTTATCCATTTTCGGCACTGCCCGGATCGAGAAAAAGCGAGAAGAATGTCAAGAGGAGAGCATTTTGCACGTCCGATTACCTCGTGCCAATTCCAATAAAAATCAATTGAATTGAGGCAAAGTTGCACTCCAAAAACCAGTTGATACTGGCTGGGAACAGAGTCAGCCACGGTTTGGGGGAAAAAATAACTGTCATTTTTAATGGGACGCCCATAATTCGCAACCGAAAAGCTGGTAATTTTAGCCGTTCGATGGAAGATTACACGGCAGGGAACACTACATTGTTGCGTCTTGAAGATGGGGTTGAGCTCGATGTTTACGGTAACAAGATACCAAATTGTTTCATGTGTCCGTACTTAACCCATAATCATGAAAAGAAGTTTATAACAAGTTAAACCATTTTTATACGAAATTAAACACTCTGGATAGCACAAAGGGGTAATTTTAATTTACAGAAATACTTTCCTACGAAGATAACGTAAATGAATCGTTGTCTATATATTTAAATACGATTTCGTGTGTTACACACAAATTATATTTCATATTTATAGAAATTTGAAAAATTAGAAACATTCACGAAATTATGTTTTTAAACCACCTTCAAACGACTCTCAGTTCCTTAACCCTTAAAGGTGCAAACCAATTTTTTTCAAATTTTCTGAAAATCGTCTCACAGTTTTAATACGTTGCTACGATAATTTTGAGATGGTTTTTGCAGTGTTGTTTTAAAACAACATTGCGCATTTAAGGGTTAAAGTGTTTTTCGTTGTGTGGGGACCTCCGCAGATTTTTTTTTAATTTTTTTTAATTAACGCTAGGGCATTCATAATATCGATTCAACCAACCTACAATGTTTCAAGCGAAAAGGCGAAATCAACCCCGCAGTGATTCTCAGGTTAAAGCAAAAACTCCGCTTCAAGTACGAACAACGATCCATGTAGTGCGCGCAGCTAGACTCAGGTAATTAGTGTTCACCAGCTGAGCTCAGCACCCAGAAATAGATCCGATTGGATCTTGAAACCGTAAAACAGCCATAAATAGATGTTAATCAAGACCTACAAAAACGCTCCAATCACGACGTTCATGGTAACGAACCACTTTTCCCCCTTCTTCCACAAAGACATAGCCGCACTGTTGCTGTTCAACGCGATCGATTACGGGTGTTGCTACTAGTTTCCTAACATGTGTAAACTATTCCGATGCAAGTCCAGAACCGCAAAGGGTCATTGAAACAGTGTTGCCGATTTCGATGAACTTCGAACTAGTGAGGGAGAGTATCTGTTTTTCATTTAGATTATTTCTGCGAAACAATATAGTATCGAAGATTGGCTTTGCGATAGACTCCGACCTCCGTTCTTCCAGTCTAAGAAACTATCTCACTCAACAGTGATAAACAAACACGGAGTGTCAACTCTATTCTGATTATGAAATTTTCAGATCTTTAGGGTGTTTTTTTCTAAATCTTTTTGTGAAGTTTCCAGGATTTTCAAACAAACAAGTTAAAACCTTGTTTTCCAGTGCTCATTGATTAAGTTTACAACTGGTATTGCAATTTTCTTAACTGTTAAATTGCATTTTTGTAGTAAGAGCATCTTCTCTTTCAACAATTCGTCTACATTCACTCTTACAATACATTTCTAAACAAAGCATTGTATGTATCACTATGTATGGAGAACCCAAAATTCGGATACGCAATTGCCTTACTGCAGGGCAATTACATATCAAATGATATGACGTTCCGTAATCGGATTCACAAAGACCACACGAATAATACTCAGCACGCTGAATAGTAGCAATGTGATAATTGAGTTTGCAATATTCAGTCTATGCCGTGAATAGAATACTGCAGTTGTGCTTGGAAAAACGCTGCCAATTCTTTGACATTTTCAGATTCACATCCGGCAGAAAAGTCTTTGTTTGAACGCAAGTTATGCCAATAGTGGGTATATTCAAATGCAGCCCAAAAGCGAATCTTGTTCTTTATCCAACTTAACGACCGCAGTAGAAATTGTTCTGGATCAACAAAGTCAGTCGCAGCGCCAGTTCATCCGCCCATTTATTTCCAGTAATACCGAAATGACCGGGTATCCATAGAAGGTAGATAGCAGGTAAAATGCTAAGTTCTTCGATTTGAGTTGCGATTACTAATTTCGATCCCGAATCTGCCGAATTAATTGCTTTCAGGGCAGCCAGACCTTCAAAACAAAAACCGATTCTTTTACTGCAAATACCCTGTTGAAGTGTCAATTGTATGCCACACAGAATCGCGAAGATTTCGTCTTGGAATACGGTACAGTGTCTACAAAGCGAATGAGATTGATTTAATCTCAGTTCACGACAATAGACACCAGCACCGACTCGGCCCTCCAACAAAGAACCGTCAGTCTAACAAACTACGTATTCTTATCGTGTTATCCAGCCAGACAGCCATTCCTAGTGATGAGGAATTCTCACATTGAAAGTTTTAAAAGGAAAAATACATGTGAATGTAAGGTCACTGGAAGCAAGTGTATATTCATCCCAAGTAACCATCTGGGACCACAGTCTAGTGTGGCTAGTTGCACGATCTATTGGGTTACTGTTACAGAGCTCTGTAACTTTAAGACGGTATGCACAAGAAAGTGCTTCTTGTTTCAGAAACATATCTAGAGCAGCAATAGATGTTGTCGAGAACGCACCAGTCATCGCCATCAAGACTATCCTGTGATCCATGGTTCGACTTTGATTGGATTGTCATGACTTCTCCCTTCTGCCACCAAATAAGGCATCCGTAAGCCAGTATTGGTCTAACAATTGTTGTGTAGATCCACTGAATGTACATGAGTTTGAGTCCCCAATATTTGGCGAAAGCCCGTGACCGAAGGCCATGGAAGCTGTCTTGATCCTGAATCGATGTGAGCTGTCCAATTAAGTTTTAAGTCAAGAATTACCCCAACGTACTTAACTTGATGTACGACAATAATTTCAGAGTCAAAAAACTGCAGCGGACGAGCTCCGGTTGCAATCCGTCATTGCGTGAAAAGAACAATTGATGTTTTATTTGGATTAACTGATAGTCCAACATGAAGACACCATTGCTCAACAATAACACATAAGGCTTATTGCATCAAATCAAAAAGTATGTTAATGCAAATACCGGTGATCATTATAATCAGCATCATCAGCAATACAACATGTCGGAAACTTAAGCTCAATCAGTCTTTTCAACAAGCCATCGGTGACAAGGTTCCATAGAAGTGGTGACAGCACACCACCCTGAGGACATCCACAGAACCCATTTCTACTTGTCTTAACGATGATCCTGTGTCGGTTGCTAAGCATTTCGTGTATGCAGTTCGTGATATATAAAGGTACTCAATGACCTCGTGTAGCTTCCAAAATGAATTTGAAAGACATGTTGGCAAAAGTACCTTAAATATCAAGAAAAACTCCTAAACTTGATTGCTTTTGCGAAAAAGCTGTTCAGAAGTTGTAAACAGCATTGTGTAAATGGGTGATAGTAGACTTGCCTCGCTGATATGCATGTTGCATTGCATGCAGCAGGTGCTTGCTCAAGCTAACATCCCGTATGTAGTGGTCGATTACAAGTTTCACTGATTTGAGAAGTGACGCGGACACCTTTGGGAATTAATTTTACAGTTATTTCTCGCCACGCTAAAGGAATGTAACGTGTTGCAGGAATACAAGTAAGAACTTTTTTCAACATAATATTGAAGTGTTCATATCCTCTTTGTAGTAGAATTGGAATTCCATCTTTTCCCGGTGACTTATACAGAGTAAAGCTTTCAATCGCCCATTAGATTGATTCGGTTGTCACAATTCTACGGGCAAATGCCCAAATATCAGTGATGGCTCCAAACAGTATGGAAAATGTGTGTCAGAAAGATAGTTGAGTACTACATCTTCGTCAGACGAGTATGCACAGTTCTAATCGTACTGATATGAAAATCTGTCGATTCCGAAAGTAACTTATATAATTTACTAGTCTCGTTGAGACTCGAGCCATTTAAGCAGAGGCTTTTACAGTCAATTCACTCAGAGAATCGGAGGGCATTTCTGTATGCTTTGCGAGTCAACTGTCTCCGAGCCGTCCCTGCGTCTGCGATTCCAAGCTCTTTTACATAACTTTTTATGTCGAACAAGTTCGGTATTCCACCAAGGTGTCACGCATAACTCTTGGTATGCTGCTACTATAAGTGCGTTTGTTTTATTCATGACCTCATCCAAGGCACCCAGGAAGATACCCATGGAACTTAGTTGCCAAGCCCACTACGAAGTGGTCCCAGCTCGTAGATATGGGATTACGAGCGTCTTGATTGATTTTATTAAGGACGGGTTTTAGCCTTATAGGTCATTCACCCGTAGATACGAGCGTCTTGTGTAAAGTCGGAAAACTTTCTGCGTACCTTGTCCGCAGCTAATGTGGGTTCGATTCCAAACCCTCTTACATAGAGTTAGAGACTTTACTAACTCGAAAAAAAAGACGAATAATCTTTCTTAAGGAAAGTTTCAATTTTCGTGCAATAGCTTTATAACATCAAAGTTATAGTTATTTTTTTTGAGTGAAAAAACAAGCATTAGTTTACATATATAATGATAATAGGTGGAGTTATGATTTTTTCCCGAAACAATTTTTTATATAAGAGTCTTGCTGGTGAGTCAACAAGCAGATCAACTAAAATCGTGAAACCCAAAAAAAATCATTTGTATAGGAGTATGTATACCTTAAAGATTGCTTGAACAAATAATAATTTTTTCCGACGTTTTTCAAAAAAAAATCAATGTTTTAAGCTCTAAACATCGTATTACAAAATTCCTATCTGCAAAATGAAAATGTATGCTTAAAAAACCGAATTGTTAAGGTACGAAAAAACATAATTATGAACAATTGAAAAAAATACGATCGGATGAGTAGTATTTCGGCCATCGTGAGCACGAAAAAGTCATTTTGGAAAAAAAAAAAGCTGAGATAATCAAGTTTAAAGTTTCAAGTCACCACTGCTCTCAGTAGACGAGGAGCGCTTCGAAGCATTGTAAATTGTAATTTTTTTATTTCGATTATAGAGGTTTTAACCTTAAGGTCTTTCGCCTCTTCGGGTTAGAAAAATCTCTTATGAAAATTTCTAACCCTATGTGCGGCGTCGGGGCTCGAACCCAGGTGCGCTGCGTACAAGGCAATCGATTTACCAACTACGCTACGCCTACCCCCTGTAGATTGTAATCTTTTGCTCGGATCTATACGGAAATTTGGAAAAATATTTTGAAGAAGTTGTACTTTACAATAAAATATTTTTTTCTCGATTTTTTTAAATTAGAAGGTACGCCTTAAAGCTAAAAGCTCTATAATCGAAAGAAAAGACAAATTTAAATGCACTTCCTTGTATCAATTGCTCTGGGTAGCCAGGTGCCGACAATGTTTGAGAATCAAAAGGTGATATAATTCGACTGTGGTGCGGGCATAACGAAGTTGGTAAATCGATTGTCTTGTATGTAGCTCACCTAGGTTCGATTCCCTACTCCGCACATGGCGTTAAAGATTTTTCTAGCTTGAAAAAAGAGGCGTATGACCCTAAGGTTAAAACTTCTATAGTCTAAATAAAAAAATCGACTTTTTTATAGGCAACATATGAAACTTAAACTCCGAAGACTATAGGAAGTGTTGATTAAATACATATTATTTAATGAACAATGAGCAAATGTGTACATTGTATTTTGCTCGTTACTTAATTACATCAACGAACTTCAAGCAAAGGAATACTAAGCGGAAAGTGGAAAGTGAAGTAATATTTTTGTCATGAACAACCAGTATAAATGGTGAAATTTACAAAACTGTATACACTTAATTTTTTCTGCCGAATCTCAGCTTTTTTCGCATCTTTTGCCGAAATCTCAACAGCTGAGATCTCAGTAAACATTTTTTTTGCTGAGGTCTCAGTAAATGTAACGTTTGAAAGCTGAGACTCGAAAAATATTTCACCAAAAATCAGCAAACAAATCTCATTTTACTGAGATATCAGGTTCTAAATTTACTGACTACACGGCTGTTGGGAAATTACCGAGCCCAATTGAGTGTGTATTCCTCCAAAAACGTCGCATGCAGGCTGGACTAATTCGATGCCTTTTCTTCATATGGACTTGATTTCAATAGAACTGGCCTTAACTATGTGCGATAAGCTATTCAGCTACGAAAATGCGCGAACTGAAAGAGCAAAGAATTAAGTAAAGGATGCAAATGACGTGTCTAGGAAGTAGATAAAAATAGGGTCTGAATGTGAATGAACGAGCCTTTATGGATGGCGTGAAGCAAAAGTGTCAAGAATTGTACCAACCAACATCCAATGCATTTAAAAGTAACATTTTGAAAGAATCCAGAGTTGATGACTAGAATTTCCAATTGTTGCATCCACACCCAAAATGCAATCGGCCGTAGTGAGCAATCGCGGCTACCCTAAAAATATTGTTTTGTATCTATTTAAACTCATGTAATAAAAACAACTTTATTGTTTTATACGTTTTAAATATAACAATAAGTACTATGCTATATTTCACCCTAAGGAGGAAAATTTGGTGAAAACCAAAATTTCTCACTAGGGTGAAAATTTGTTGGTAAAAACCAGTCTTTGTACAGGAGGGCACAAATCCTTATTTCATACTATGTTGCGTTTCGGCTTCGCCTCATCAAAAACCGACACTAACACATTGTCGGAATAGATTAGCGCCGGCTTGACGCAAATCCCTTAAAACTAAAACACACTATGTGTTTCAATCAAACGACTGATCAAACGTGATGTCCCGTTCGAGCAGAAGTTCTGTTTATGCCGATGAGACACAAGTGAAGCCGAAACTTGTCTTGGCTTAGCAGGCCTATGCGAAAGCACTATGCTATATTTCACCCTAAGGAGGAAAATTTGGTAAAAACCAAAATTTCTCACTAGGGTGAAAATTTGTTGGTAAAAACCAGTCTTTGTACAGGAGGGCACAAATCCTTATTTCATACTATGTTGCGTTTCGGCTTCGCCTCAGTAAAGTTAGCACTACTATACCAATTTTTTTTAAAAACTCGTGCGACATTTATTTTCTCTTCACAACTAATTTACGACAAATGTTTACGTGTGATTAAAGTACTTAAACATTGGAAAAATGCAGTTTTCTAGGGTGGCAGTGCTAACTTTACTGTAAAGTTAGCACTACCATACCGATTTTTTTAAAAAACAAGTGCGACATTTATTTTCTCTTCACAACTAATTTACGACAAATGTTTATGTGTGATTAAAGTACTTGAACTTTGAAAAAATGCAATTTACTAGGGTGGTAGTGCTAACTTTACTGTAAAGTTAGCACTACTATACCATTTTTAAAAAAAAAAAAACACGGGCGACATTTATTTTCTCTTCACAACTAATTTACGACAAATGTTTACGTGTGATTGAAGTACTTGAACCTTGGAAAAATGAAATTTTGCTAGGGTGGTAGTGCTAACTTTACTGTAAAGTTAGCACTACTATACCATTTTTTTTAAAAAACAAGTGCGACATTTATTTTCTCTTCACAACTAATTTACGACAAATTTTTAGGTGTGATTGAAGTATTTGAACTTTAGAAAACTGCAGTTTTCTAGGGTGGTAGTGCTAACTTTACTGTAAAGTTAGCACTACTATACAAATTTTTTTAAAAAACAAGTGCGACAATTATTTTCTCTTCACAACTAATTTACGACAAATTTTTAGGTGTGATTAAAGTACTTGAACTTTAGAAAAATGCAGTTTACTAGGGTGGTAGTGCTAACTTTACTGTAAAGTTAGCACTACTATACCATTTTTTTAAAAAAACAAATGCGACATTTATTTTCTCTTCACAACTAATTTACGACAAATGTTTACGTGTGATTAAAGTACTTGAACTTTGGAAAAATGCGGTTTTCTAGGGTAGTAGTGCTAACTTTACTGTAAAGTTAGCACTACTATACCAAATCTTTAAAAAAACAAATGCGACAAATTTTTGGATTTCACAACTAATTTACGACAATTAAGCGACAATTAATCCATGTGTCATACTTTACTTTTTCGAAAGTGGTAGTGCTAACTTTATGGACATAGAAACTTGATGGCTTTAGCAAAAATGCGCATGCAAAAGATCTACAAATGTATTGAACAAAGCATTCGCGAAAAATCAAATCATAAAAATATAATATGCGAAAACCGATTTTCAAACAACCACCCTACCTTAAATATTGAAAAAATGATGACACATAAAATATTAGAGATAGCCATAAAGTTTAATCAACAAAGTTGCTTTAATTTAATAGTTTTATAACTTTGTGGGACATTGCGTAGCATAATTTGATATATGTAAATAATTAGCACTTTGAACACCTTAACATCAAGTACCACCCTAATTTAACTGATATGAAAAAATCGAGAAAAAAGTACTAAGAAACTTTGCCGAACACACTTTAATAAAAAACTAACGATTTGAGTGCAAACAGTTTTGTCTTCCTAAATACTGCTTTGAAACCATAGTGCAATGGTAAGGGCGTCTGGGCGTGACCGCTTCAAGATCGCGTGGAAACGGGCGTTGGTATAATCGCATTTGGGATAACAGGAGCGTTTTGATGTATGCGATATTTGTATTATCGCGGAGGGCACAACCGTTTCTAAGTGAATGTATTTGATCGCGTGAGCGTTTTTATATCGCGTTTCCTTGCGTGTATATAGTTTCGCGTGTCAGAAATTGTGTATATAACCATGTAGCCGGTTATATATTCGTGTATGCTTTTGAATGTTTACATGAGTCATCATTCTGACGTGTGATTTTGAGTGTGCAGTTCAGATGAAGAAAGAAGCTTCTCCATCTCACTTCAAAGTGTGACCAAAAACTGCTAATAATTGAAAAAGACTGTCAGTTCGACATTTGAAAGATGTAGTATCCAAGCCGTTTTCTAGTAAATTTCAAAATATTTCATTGAGAGAATCGCAAGCTATTGCGATTGGATGCTTTATGTCAATTTTAATAAGGCCACAAACATACCTTTACGAACAAAAACGATTGGTGCATCTATTTGGTACATCGCATTGGAAAGATTTAGTATTGACGTATTTCTTCTGCAAATTCGGAAATATGTCATGGACGGTATCGAAAGTTTTGGCGATTTGAATATGTATGAGTACATCGATGGGTCTTCAAACATTAATTCATGTTTGTCCACTGATTATTTAGGGCGTTTATACGTGTCTAAGAGTTTTTCTTTAACCTTACCATTTTAAATTATTTTATATATTTCCAATGTACAAAAGGTAATATTAAAAAAAGTATATGAAATAGAATGCATTACCTAACGTTAGAATAAAACGAGTGAATTAAAGTTTTAAAGTAGAATTCGAGTAAAAGTAAGAATATAGACAATGTCTCAGCGGCTTGATTACCGATGAATTCACTGAGAACATGCCTGGATAATATATCTTACGAATGCTGAATTGATGGTCATTTTTTCTGTTAATAATGGTATTAGGCACACCTTGACTGGAGTCTTTTATGGTGTTGGTGAGTGTATATGTTTCATATTTGGGAGCTCTAGGGCGACTATGATTCATGATCGCGCGAGAACGGGCGTTTGTATGTTGGCGCTTGAGTTCGTGTTTATAAATTTGTGCTAACACGTTGATTTGATCACGGTTGTCTTAAACGCCGGAACGTTTGTATGATTGCGAGATCTTATGTGTAGATATACGTGAACGATCGCGTTTGCGACCGAATATGTATTATCGAGGACGAGTGTTTCCAATAAAAAGATGAATTTTCACCATTTCTTCATTCTCACCGTTTCGGTCATTCTTTCTCTGTCTGTTTTCCAGTGGACAGGTTCATAAAAATCATTGAAAGGAGATTTACGATTATACTAGAATAACTTGTTGATATTTGATAAACTAAGTTTATTCCAACTGATACATGTAATATTGCTTGAAGATATTTGCGGTACCGTCACTCCATTGAACCTATTAGAGGATTATTATCCGAACACTGTATTCTAGGTGTTGCGCCCTATAAGCACGAAAGTACCCAATTTTCTCCTTAGTCGAGAAAAATTAAGTTTCACCAAAAAATTTCCACTTGGGAAGAAATGCGGCATAGTGCATATTGCATTGGATTGCTAAACCGAAACAAGTTTCGATGACATTAATTCTCACTAGCTTGACAGAACTTCTTTTTCTGCGGGACATCGCGCTTGACTAGGGGTTTGCTCAAGAACACAAATTGTATCTCCGTTTTCGAGCTAGCGTTAATCCGGCGCTAGCCTAATTCTGGCGCTAAGTTAGTGTCGAAGGCGAAACGCAAATTCCATAATTAATTTAAGTAGTAACAGCACATGAGGAAGCCTGCAACCATACTGATTTTTGTCTTCTACTGGAGGAGTTTAACTTAGGCATATCATCACTGCAATCATTTGAATCTCACAGTAGTATATGCATTAGAATCTACGGAAAACCACCAAAAAAGATACTACATACGATCCCAGATAAATTATTGGGCTATATTTACGTATATTTTTTCAATAAAAACCAACGTATAGCGTTCGTTAAACTGTTGCTAATATAGTTACATAACAGAACATTCTTCCTGCTCTGTTAATCTGTCAAGTTACAATCAGAAACAAAAAACAGTTTACTCGCCACGATTCTCAGATCACCACCGAATGTGGCAAAACACTACTGGCAACTCTATCAAAGTAGAACACGAGTGTATCGACATAGGTCGGCCGATTCGCTCTGAAAAACAATTCCATCGTTGGATTGCATACCTAACTAAGCCATGTTCTCGGATGTTTAACACCTTTTAGTAAAAACAAATGCCAACCGTTTTGTATGATTTCCGCGACCAGCGCACCGGTCGAGCACGCGCTGCCACGGCCCACTCAGCGGTATAACCTCTCCAATATACACGAGGAAGTAACTTTTGACGCTCGGCGAGAGTGTTCGCTTTGTATGAGGTAAAAAACACTACAACCGACCGCTCTCACCAATAGGAAGTACCTCGTTAGGATCCCCACCGCGGTCACCCATCCATCCAACCAACCGACTGACTGACGTTAGTTTATTTCTCAATCAAACAAAAAGTAATGGAAAGTAAGGTGGGCTCATAACTCATCAAGGGCGCATGTTCCGGTTCCGATAGTTGATAACACACTCGCTTTGCGGTCAACGTCAGTCAGTTGAGTGTGAGTGAGTGAAAAATCGTTAGTTTTTCCCCGGGTATATTTTCAATGTGATTGAGTGATCACCGAAATCAATCGTCGTAGGCGCGTTTTAACTGAATGCGTGCCTGGATTCAGCGATGGACTGTTCTACATACACTGCGTTTGTGTAAGTTCTTCAGTTCAGTTGAAGCGTCAGGGTTATCAGTGTTTATGGCACAGCGTGACAACTATATAATTCTTTTCAATCAAGTCTATTTGAAATAGACCGCAACCAAACTTTCTAGCTCACAAATATGGTAGGTAATCTGAAATGAATTAAGTAGGTTTTTATTGCTTGCTAGGGTCAAGTGGGCCACCGAAATTGACGTGAAATTGAACATAAATGAACGATGGAAAAAAATGAAACCGCGAAGAAACTTGAGCGTTGAAGTACTCCCAATCGACAACCCGTCGCCGTTTAACTCACAACTGCGAGCTGAGCGGTGCAGAACACAACACTGCCGACGTGAAATGAATGGATATTATCATACAAACAATACATTTGACAGCCGGAGATATACACCCCGGACGCTCCGTGGAGCTTCACACACCAACGGACAGAGATTTCTTCGAAGCAATTTGCACTCAACTTTTTTTCTAAACTGCGATCGTGGCTGGGATGATAAACGAGGGAAATGTTCGGTACCTACGTACTCACTTCATCGGTATGAGAGGCAAATATAATTTCCATTTGAATGAAAAAAAACGTGTTTTCGTCGCATGAAATCGGCATGGATCAAGAGCATCAACGACGCGGCAGGCAGACGAAAATGAGCAATGGGAAGTTCAGTGGATAATTATAGCTCACAAGTTTCTTCTTCCAAATTAGAACCCCTTCTGTCGAGCGAAAGGAAGCGGAAGTTCTTTGTCCTTGAATAGGTAGATTAGAACTGAGTGAATTTAAAACGAAGTAAAAACACCGCAACCAGTGCTATCTCATTCGAACTTGATTATATTTATGGGATATCTGTCCGACTTATTATCCCCAACTTGTGAGGACGCGAAACAACTCCAATGTGCGAATTCCATTCTCCATTTTTAATTGCACTGCCAAAAGTTTCTACAGCTGCATGAACTCCACATCCAATTGCCATATCCCCATGCTGCAAACGACATCTATATTTAACGGAACATTCCAATCAGTTTTGTGCAATCTACCCCACTTCCCAAGAACGTCATTTTGTTAGGGCAAGTTCGAATGGTGATGTCACCCACAGACGAGTCGCGTGACGCTTCGACAAGAACATCTTGTTCTGGACGTCGGTCGCAATCCGCTGCAGTGAATAAAACCGATAACAAATTCAGCAGAAATTGGGGCTGTCCAAATACGCAATTTGTCAATCACGTAGTATGTAGGTTAGGTTGTTCCGGTTGAAGCCGCCGCGAAGGGCAGTATTCATATCAGCTGACATTACATTTACACCTTGTTTATCGGTTGAACGAACTGATGACGCAACGGCTAGATAATGTAGCAAGATGAGTCACCCTCAGTATAAGTGCTTGAACTTCAAAGTGTGTTTATTAAAATTTAAAAATATGGTATGTAAAGTTTTCTTTGTTTGTATATAGTTTGATCTTCAATATTACACTCAGATTCGGCACAGAATGTTGCCTGTACTAAGCCATGCTAAATTGAGTGTCATAAATTTTTATAGCCATTTTTCATGTCAATATAATTTTTCACTTTAGTTTTCAAAAATCGAGATATTCGAGTGAATCTAGCGCTATATTGGATGCGATAATGTTGTTTGGTCACCTCAAAGTGGCATTTGGTCCTTTGAGTTAACACAGGCCATGTCTAGTTCAGTATTAAGACGCCAAAACGTGAAGATTCGTTTTGAACGACACGATCATCTTGGAAAACATACAAAGTACGTACGTACAATAAAAAAGTCATTGTTTTCATAGATATTATATGAGTTCAATCTAGTCAACAAGATCTTAATTTCTCCCAAAATTTTCATCGGAATACTTTTCATATCAAGCGCACCCATGTGAATAATTTTCAAATCAACACACATGGGGATGTCGCTGTTAATCCCTCTTGCTACGTATACATATTCCGTACGAAGCCGGATTGAGAATCGTATTAAAAGTCGCAGTAAAAAATTATGCGCGCTATGCTATGGTCGCTGTACCTCCCGTTCCTGCTAAAACAGTCAGTCGCACATTCATTTAACATCATTTGTTTTAATTAAAATGCCGGCTGCTCGTCAAGCTGACCCCACCCGATCCGCCGACAATGCAAAATAACAAATCTACTCTTGTTTCAATTTTTGTTTCGTCGTTTCATATTTTCCCCCATGTGGATAATTGCAATGCCTGAGGCAGCAATTCATCCATATCCAAGTGCTTTCGTTGACGCATATTACATACAGCTGTTGGCAAATTCAGCGATTGACTATCGCGATCGTACATTCTGGTTCTGTTTAGGACCCTACCACACGTAATGGTAATTAAATTCTCGATAAATACAGTTAATTTCACAGCACAACATAGTTCCACGGGGAAATTTCCATGCTAAGCTAAAAAACGAGTCTAAGCAATGAAAACAATAAACGATACAGCTAATAAAAATATATAAATATATTGGAAATATACATTTGAAGCGAACGTAAACAGTGCTAATATACGAATTTAAAACAGCGTTCTAAAAGATTTTTATCCACGATTATCTGAAATGATAATCGAAAACAAAACATAACACACATCAACATGGTTCAGTTGTTGGAGAGCTAAAGGTCTTTTCCGAAGTAATTTGCTGCGTGGAATCCGAATCAAGGCTCGAATTAGCCCACCACGTCAGGAATTCGAGATATTTGATGTTATGTATCCGAAAAATGTACCCGATTTTCCCTTATTTTTTAGGGATGTAGAGGATACAAAAAATGTGTTCAGGATCATCATTTAGTACCACTTTTATCCTATAGTTAAAGCGTTCATGATAATTATGATTAATTGCGATTTTTCTTTCGCAAAGTTATGGCCATTCGATGTTACATAATATGTCCTTTCTGCGTCTCTAAATCCGCTACTTTAAATACTCTATTTGTTCTCAGCAACCCTAAAATGAAAATTTTCAATTTTTTTCACCCAATACATAACGTCAACAAGTAGAAAAAAAGCCGCTTTTTTAGTTACATAACTTCAAATATCACACTGACATAATGGGCCATTGCTGACCACGGATTCGACACTGCAAATTACTTCAAAAATAACCTTTGGCTTCCCAACAACTTACAGGACAGAACCGGTGGTTGTGTGGTGAACGTGACCGGCACTCACCCCAGTTGATCTGGGTTCAATCCCAGCCGAGGTCGTTGAGATTTTTCTAAGGTGAAAAAAATCCTTCGGAAGGGAAGTAAAGCCGTTGGTCGCCGGTCCATGAGTTGGTGGGTCGATATCTAGACCAGATAGTAGGGAGTTTAACTCTCTGGCGCCGGTGTTTGCCTTCGTAACGGAAATAGGCCGATGGAAAGTAACTAGAACTACAATAAGAACAACTTACATGACCCGGGTATTTATAGACCTGTGTAATTACGGTTAAACTAAATATTTTTCAAGCAATATAACTACAATAAACAATCGCCTTCAATCTGGCAACACAAAAGTTAAACTCATAAGATTTATAAAAACACCTCTAAAAAAAGTAAACTCACGTACCACGAGCGGGGTGGGACTCCAATAAAACCTAGTTTCCATGAGATTAGCTTTTATGTACACCGAGCCACTTCTCACGGTAATTAAAATCGGCAATTTTATAGTCTTGTTAATACAACACACGGTCACTTATTCCTTGCGAATCACAACAAAAGCGAATTATTCGGAGGTAGGCGGGAGCGCACATACTATTCAAAAGCAAGAGACAAGGCATTTTCGTTCTATTTAGACAAGCAACTACCATCATCGATGATTAATTTATGTGCAAGAAGATTCAAACGAGATGTGTTACGATTCAGCCCAGCAACTAAAAATGGATAACAACGGTGATTCAATTTCGTTACAATTTAAAAGTTTTTGTACGATTAGAATTCAAATTACACTATTACCGAACATAGTTTTAGTTATTGGGACAAACTGGTCGGCTACGGGAGTTTTCTACTACTTTCGTTCCAAACTATCGTCTATCTTTTAAGCTCGCGCAGAAGAAAAGCTAAAAATCGCTTTACTATTGTGTAAGTAAAGCAAGCAGTTAATTTTACCTGCAGTCCAACGTAATTAACCAGCCACAGAAACTGAAAGTGCGCATTCTGCGAGATAACACAATGTTCATTAACTTTAAGAAAACACACTTAGCCCTACAATTCAGAAGGTGGAGCAAATGGTTAAAGTGAAAATGGAGTTAAATCTCGACGAAGTAACCTACATACAGCTACACCATGCGATAAACTGTGTATTGATATCGATCAGATGCTTGGACTAGACAGAATAGTACATCGTGAAGATCCGAGATTCCAGTGTATATGGACGATGATAAGGTGGATGTTCGTATTCACGACCTAGCACCGCGCACCGAATCACAATTCATTACACAAGTGCTGTCGAAATACGGAGAAGTACTGCTACGAATGAAACTTGGAGAAACGTTCTCCGGTAGTCACAACGGCGTATAGTTGGCCAAAACCCCAAAAAGACAAAAGTATTTGCTGGCTCTCAGTGACGTTTTCGTTCTGAGGTTTGTTCAGCAAAGTTTCACAAAACTTGATTACGTATCGTAATCGGATAGCTCCATAACTTTCTTACGGGGGTACTGCCTTAATTTCACAATGAACATTTTTTTTTACCGCGGCTTTATGAAACAGTTCATCTTGAGTAACTTTACTGAAGATATTATTTACCCATTTATTTAAACTCGCTATATACATTAGACCGGCACTAAAATTTACTTTTTTTTTCGAAGCACCGCTCAATCGAAAGATAATTGACGCCATAATTCTTATGCTAAATATGAACTTAATCGGTTGCTTCTGGTTTACTCACAAGAATTTAAATCTGTATGTAAAAATATGTGACAAATCGGCAATGGAAACAATAAATTCAGTAAAAAAATCTTTTCCATCCCAAAATCTTCCGCTGTATAGTTCAAAGTGAATGGACCAACATTGCCGAAGACCGTAAATTGATCCGATTTTGTAGTCAAAAAATATTCTAATATAAAGTATAAAGGGTATAAGAAATTTACATAAAATATTCGGTTGACCTTCAAAGTTAAGTAACTTCATCGGGGAACCTCCAATCAATATGCAACCTTCAACAAAGCTGTTGGTGATAAAGTAAGCCACGCGACCTTTGCAGATATGCAGCGATACTGTGGGATTTTTTTATTGAACTTGGGGTTTTTATTTAAGATTTTTCATATAAATTACAACAGCAACTGAAAAATTCTTGTGAGTGAACTAGAGCTGTAGGAAAAAGCTCATATTTGGTAAACACAGACGAGTACTCTGTCGTTACACTTCTAATGTAAATTGTTAGCAGCACCCTCTCAGATTTTAATAAAACTTTCTGTACATGAGAACTTTGTCATACAAAAAAAACACACGATAATCGTTAGTATGCAATCTACGAATAGCACCGTGCTTCGCAACGCAATGCAACGCATGAGAACTTTGTCACAAAAAACCACTTTGCATATTTTGTTTTTCCAAAAATGATCTAGACTGTCTTTTGAAAAGGGCCAAACTTTTTTTACCATTTTTTTTTCAAATGGCTATAGTCTAAAAATGATAAATCCTACAAAAAAATGTCGTAGAAGTGATTTTCACAAAATTAGTCAAATTTTTGAATAAAAATATTGAAAAAAATCTTTGTTGACTCCTATATTGAAAAAAATCGATTATAAAAATTTAAAGTCGATTTACAAAAAAGCCATTTTTGATTTGGATGAAATTTTGTTGCAAGGTAGGTAGTTATGTTCCCTACCTTACCGTCAAGTTGGGCACTTTTAAGAAAAAAAAGTTATTTGTTAAAAACTTTTCCTTGTCCCAACTGAATTTTTTTTTTCAGTGTATTTTTATCGAAAACTAAACCAACGAAAGTCATAATCATCTCAGAAACCATTTTCACAACTGCTAGTTGCATGATACATGCAAAAAGTATCAGTAACGAACTTGGTATATATTCATAACAAACTTGAATGAAGACAGGAAGATTGGAAGATGGGAAGACTGGAAAACTAAAAGACTAAAAGACTGAAAGACTGAAAGACTGAAAGACTGAAAGACTGGAAGACTTGAAGAGGGCAGTTCCTTTGTTCCTCTCAAAACTGATAAATGTTATGAAAAAATTGACAAACTTTTCTAAAATTTCTTTTATGTCTGATGAAGCAGCAGCACAATACAAAAGTAAGAAAAACCTTGCAAGCTTGTGTAGATTCCAGTCAAAGTAGGAGTTAAGCGCAGAATGGAGTTTTGTTGCAGCATCCCATGGAAAAAGACCCAGTGATGCTATTAGTGGCACTCTCAAGCGAATGGCAAAAAGAGCCAGGCTTGCTCGCGACTGTGGAAATATCATAACAAGTCCCCGAGAGTTGGGCTGTTGAACAAACTGATAAAAATATCAAAAAATTATTTTCTACTACATATTCACTGAAGAATACAACAAAATGTCAGAAAAGCTGTATAATAACGCCAAAACAATATCTGGAACTCAAAAATTCCACAGTTGTGTGCCTATTCCTGGAGGCAAAGTAGAGACAAAAAGGTATTCTAATTCAGAAGATGAACCAAAAAAAATCTTATTCATGAAACAAAAATTTATGAATAAAAAAGGAATCGTTAAAGTACGAGAAAAATTAATTACGATCAATTGAAAAAAAAATAAGAAAATTGATTGAGTAGTTTTTCGGTAATCGTGGTCACGGAAAAACCATTTTTAGTAGAACGACATTTCGAGATAATCGAGTTAAAAATTTCAAATTACCACTGCTCTTGGTAGACGAAGCACGCTTGGAAGCGCTGTAACTTTCTATCTATTTCTCGGATCTTTATAAAAATTTGGGAAAACATTCTCAAGGAGTTGTACTTTCAGATAAAGTAATAAAAAAAAATTGATATCATGAAAAATGAAAAAGTAGTTAACCCCTTAGTAAAAATATGCTTAGTTGCTAAATTAGACAATATCTTCTCACAAACTGAGTTTTATTGGATTCTAAGATGATTACGACTTTCATTGGCTTAGTTTTCGATAAAAATACAGTGAAAAAAATCAGTTTGGACAAGGAAAAGTTTTTTCCCAATAACTTTTCTTCCTTAAAAGTGCCCAACTTGAATTTTTGACGGTAGGTAGGGTACATAATTATCTATCTTGGAACAAAATTTCATCCAAATCAAAAATGGGGTTTTTTGTAAATCGACTTTAAATTTTTAAAATCGATTTTCTTCAGTGTAGGAGCCAATGAAGTATTTTTTCAACATTTTTATTCGAAAATTTGACTAGTTTTGTGAAAACCACTCCTACAACATTTTTGTAGGATTTGTCATTTTTAGCCATTTGAAGAAAAATTGGTGAAAAAGTTTGGCCCTTTTCAAAAGACAGTCTAGATCATTTTTGGAAAAACAAAATATGCAAAGTGGCTTTTTGTGACAAAGACAAAGTACAGAAAGTTTTATTAGAATCTGAGAGGGTGCTGCCAACTCTGAATACGATTTGGCGCGAAATTCGTCCCCGTTTAACAGTATACGGCTTATTATTACTCATTTTATATGATATAACTTCACCAACCAAGCAAAATCTGTTGTGATCCTACATGCTTATTGACTTCGTGGACAACATCGACATCATTGACGTCGATCGTAGAACAGTGCAAGAGGCATTTGTGCATTTAAAAAGAAAAGCTGCGAGAATCGGACTGACAAGTACATGGTACAAAGTGCAAAGTAGTTGCAGAGAGCAAGCCAGTCCAAACATCTGCCTCGTTAGTATGGCATGGGGTATGGTACAAGTTTTACCCTTCTATCCTAAACTCGTAATAAAATCTTTATGAAAAAAATCCTAGCGAATTACTGTTCTCGGCAAAAATTGTTAACCAATTGTTCTGTACTACACTTTTATTGGAAACTTGAGTAAAAATGCGAATTGCATGATCGAGAAGTGAAAAAGGTAGCTCCCATCAATAACTAATCCAATACTAATTTCCATACGAACTTTAAACGAAATGCTTTGCGCTGAAGGTTCCGTGCAAATTATCGTATGTGTACTTCAACCTGTAGTGAGCACAATCAACACAATCATTCTGCATTCAACACACAGGGAAGAATCATCAGTGCTTCCAAACGAAAAGATAATCAATATTTTCAATTTATTTAACTGATTATAGAGTGTAGATTTTAATTTCATTTGCCATAAAATTTGGCTCTTGCCAATGCAATGTTAGATGTGTAGTTAATCATAATCAGGTGTTTGTTCCTGGAATGATAGTTTCTTGACAAACACAACTCTTCTAACCGTTGATGTAGCTTTTCATTTGTGCGATATTTATGATTTTTTTAACGGAAGTTGAATGACTCGTTATCTAAAGCATGCAAAGAAGTCCATGTTCTGATATAATTAGACAGCTTTAGGCGCAACGTAGTGTACGTCATTGCGTTTCAATTGATATTTTATAAATGTTTAGGAAACAGTACACTTCAATCTGTGAAATGTTTCAGTTACACTTAAAAATTGCTCAAAAAATAGTGCGATTTCTACATAAGAGAGTTAAAATAAGCAATAAATAAATAATAATGTATCCACCCTGAACCCGCACTAAATATGATACCAATTCATTTCCAAATCACTCTCCCATCAATAACCGATTCAATGTGAGGTTGGACTAGAAAATTATGGCCGGAAATCACGCAACCACCGCCAACAAAAAAAGCCGTTGAAGCCATCATTTAATAACAAACAACATAGAGCTTGAACGTTTCGTCGTCAAACAATAAATGCCTACGACTCCCAAAGTAAAAAACAGAATCGGTAAATTAGTACTGAAGCTCTATTCGCGCGTCAACGCCATCCCAGCATGGTGCGATGAGAGAACATTTCCGGCGGGGAGTACACTGCCGTACACACAGTGTTTCAGTGAATAGTCTGCCGCACCAGGTAGATACTAGGGTAGATGACCCAATTGTTGTGGACGATATTAAAATTGTTTTCTCTCAAAAATCGTTTCATTCACTACATCATGATACAATAGTTACGCTATTCTTATATTTGATTTATTTAGTCGTACGGCCAATCAAGTTCTTACGAGACGCGCAATTATAGGACCGCTAGCACACCTATTAGGTGCAAGGGAGTTCAAATTTGAAGAGCAATTTATTACCAAGGATGTTCTATGGGGGAATTGCTCTGTCTATAGACCAAGACTACCTCTGCATTTCAACGAACGGGAAAGCAATTGTGTCAGTAACGAAGGAAATAGCTTGGAATATGCCATGGGAGGTAATGCGATCTAAGCAATACTCTCGATATATAGAACAGCATTGTTTTTCTTTATTTAAATAACAAACACTAACTTACTGATGAATTCCACACACTCATTTTTGTGTAATAAGTACATTTTTATCGCATCGCAATACACAAATATAATGTTATCTCCGAGATCCACGAAACAAAGTCAAAGTTTTGTTTTGAATGTTAATACACGATGGAGATATGCTGCTCATGATCGCCTATTTGTCCCATTTTCTATGGGATTTGCGATCGTAAGCAGTATACTAGTCAGCTAAATGACATTTAGAGCATAATTAAAGCATAATAGTATTAGTAGTCTTAATACACATTTCATGGTTATCAAATAATTATTTGTCTGTATATTAAAGTTGTGTTCAGAATTCGAACCAGTCAGACAACCGAATTGAAACGGTCAGTGTATCGAACTATTTAGAGCAATTTGAGCTTTAGATCTACTCACGATATTAGAACACTCACTGGCCGCCGCAGTTGATGCCCAAAAAGGAAATGAAAAGTGTGACGTGAGGAAATAACTATAGATAAGAAGAAGGCAGCACGAACTGTCGGGGCAGGAAAAAGCTAAGCGATAGATGAAAATAAAATTCGAGAAATGGGTCAATTATCGGGTGTTTTCTTCAACTCATTGAGTGACTCGCGCTGGCTGGCGTACATTGGTCAGTTATGAACCCAAATATCCGGCACCGCGGGTCTGTCCTAGCGGTTCCCAAAACCCCAGACGGTGTGGATACTGTGCACCGACTGCCATCGCATTCCCCTCCACTTTACTATCTATACGGACGAGTTGAAGTATTTGAACACCTCACATTGCATCCGCCCGCCACGTCACGGTCGCAGAGTTACGAATGAGAAGACTATACAGTCGGAGGCAGTTAATAGCCTACTGTGAAGCAAGTCGTGGTTCACAGTTCCTCTCGCGCATTTCAAAGCTTCTCGGTGGGCTTGGATGTATGGAAATGAAATACGAAAAAACAGATGCAGAAAATCTTTCTAATTAATGATAATCGATTCAAATTGGTCTCGACTGTGTGCGGTTGGCAAGACTGACATTTGAATTGAATTCAAATAGGTTTGAGTATTTCGTATAGCTGTGCTGTTGCATTCTAAAAAGCAAAGAGAACACACTTCGTAACAACTCTTAGTTTGTATTTGCTTTGCAATTTAGGTATCAGTAGTTTTATGTAGCGTGAATAAATTTCGAAAGAAGTTTCTTTTTATGCTTTATTTTGCATTTAACAATGCTTATTTAAATTATAGAGAATTTTTTACATTTTTCACTAATCTTTTGTGTGTTGTGTTTAAGTTTAAGTTTAGTGATCAAATAATCCTATAAAATTATGACTTATATTTAAATGAAAGACAGACAGACTTCGAAAACCATATTCGGCAAACTGCCACTTAGTTTTCGTGGGTGCTCATTGTGATAATACATCAATCAATCAATCATAGAGCGACAAACTGCCAAACTGCTAAAAGGGGCTAGCTAAACGAGCAGCCAATCAATGTTTGTATTATTTACAGGTGCTGTGGCGTTTTGTATTGATATAGTGAACATATGCTACCCCAACTGCGTAAGCTACGCAGTGGTGCATATATTGTACCACGTTTTGAAATATTGTCCAGATCGGAGTACATAAACATTGAAAACTTCTGACAGCCTGACACGTGAATAGAACACACATATTTTGAAATATGTAATGGTAGCCTAAATTAAATACTAGGAAAATCAGATTCCAAAGGTGTTCTACGTCAAAAGTATTACCTGAAAAGTATAAAGTTGCTTACTTTACTACACACCTTCATAAAATATTTCCATAATCCTTCACGAGCATGACCATTTCATTAGATCGAAACAAAAAAAAATACCCAACCACACGCAGCGGACTTGTCGCATATAGTTACCAGCATGCCTCAATGGAGAAAGTTTCCCACCCTCGGCGCAAAGTGTGTGAGAATATATCAACGACAACGGAATCGTGGAAGTTAACCCATAAAATTCAGTTTGCGTACACAACTGAAATAACAAGAAAGGTACGGTTTAGCCGGTTCAGTCCAGAGGAAATGACCACAAGCGTTTCCGATTATTTCCGCCACTAGCCGCCACCACCGTCGTTAGATGCCGACGGGAAAGAACTCGCAGGGGTACATTAAAAACCACAAACCCCACCAGTTCCGCTCGATCGCGTCGTTACGTCGTTGTTTGTACTTTGTACCGCTTGAACGAAGGGAAAATATAAAGTCATTTGTTAAGATGGATAAACCGCTGAGCTTGAGACAATAAGCCACCATGACCAATTTCTCCACTTTCATGCAAACAATGGGCTTCAATGCCGTTGGTACGTTGATACATTGAGATGAGTTTCTCCAGTGCCGACGTGGGTAGTATTGTTTCGGTTCAGTCTGATGGGAGCCTCCAGGTAATTTCAGTTTACTTAGTTATTAAAAATATATACCGAACATGCTCTTAGACTAGTTGGTATGGTTCGAATTTCAATGGAAGTGTGATGATCTCGTACTGACATTGCGACAGAAATATCAGCACTGTATAAACATTTATAAGATCCAGGCCAGTAGGGCTGGGTTAATAGCAACTTCAGAAATGTGTATGGACATAACACGCGTTTTTGTACTTGTATTGTGATAAAAAGATTGTTTTCTAAATAACGGTTTGTGTGGATGACTCCTTAAAAACTTATTTTCAGCCAATTGTTTTAAATATCACTCCAACAAGTTTGGCAAATTCTGGGGAGGTGAAATTAAATGCAAACAACTTTTCCAAAACTTCCCTCAGGTATTTTCTAAGCAAATAAATTTTTTGACAAAGATAACACTGCAATCATCTATTTACGATTAAATGGCAAAGTATATGTCAGTGTTAACAGCTGAGCAATTAATGAACATTTTAATCCCGTTTTTTTTCGGGTACTTACTATGATTTCAGTAATCATTACCCCAAAAAAAATTACTATTTTCTAGGCATATTTGTTGAAATGACGCACGCCTAATCTTGCACTTTCATGGTTAATCATCTTTTAAATTATCTGTAATTATACCGAAGATATTTTTTAGGCGTTAGTGAGTTTAGCTTGAATGTATGTGCCAAATAAGCGTAAAGTTGATTTATTGCATTACAAGCAAAGAATATGTTGTAGAATAATTGTATAGTGTATACATTTTTTAGATCCAGCGTATCTTTATTAATAAGTTAATCAAAACGTACAAGGAATCATTTTCTTTAGCCGATCGCCAACGATCCGTCATCCTCGTATAGTAAACCTCAACCAGCGTAAATGTCGTAGCGGAGCAATCCGCCGCAAAGGGTAACAGTCACCCAATTCAATGCGAAATCTAGCTATTCATCTGAACTTGCCCAACGGGTTCTGTTTATAAGATTTTTAGATATGAATGAAGCTTATAAAAAACGTTAAGTATATGGTATTTCGAAACCTTAAAAGAAAAATTGCTAAAATTCAACCAAGATCATAGCAACGTAGTACGCTGATCTCGAATTTATTCCCAAACCGAAAAAAAACTGTTCGCCCTGACGCTCACCGATACAAAAATCTTGTAACTTGTATGTGATGTAAGATGCACATAAAATGAGCGCCCAAATTCACATAAATTTACATTTAATGTTAAATTTGAGTTGTTCGCCTTTTCTTGGTTTATTCAGCCTGAGTTTTAAATCAAAAGAGTCACATAGCAGAATCATCGGGTTCCTTTTTGATTCTAAAAAGATGTATCTCTATTCCGAATTTCAGCTTCAATTGTTGTTTGGAGGTCAGTTTGCAAACGAGGTAAGCTACCCTTGGTATGTATCGTTAAACAGATAAAAATCAACGCATAAAACGTACGGGGGTCAGCTATCTTCGTCCGGGTCCCTTATCACTTATTTTTATATAGGGATTCGTCAATAGTGCTATCTTTGAAAATGTTAATTATTTTTTCTTTATTTTCAAAATTGCACATTTTTGGTCGTTGTTCAAAACGGCATTGTAAGGAAATACGTATCCGCCGGTTAACGCCAATCGAGCTGACATTTCTTTAAACTGACTAAACCAATTTCTTTCTTTAGTTTTTTTAGTGTTAATTTGGCCAACTAGGGGCCCAATTCATAGGGAATTTAATGTGCGTGGGGAATACGGATGGTCTTATCTGAGTGGACTGGTCTAATGTACACTAAATAACTAGTTGCTATGTTAACAATAATTCACCATGTGCCTAATAACATTATAGCTGCATTGTTGTAGGCGACACATGTAGGGATCATTTTATGCATTTCATGCCTTAGAAAATTGTTGAGCGGAATTGATAAAAAAAATCTTGTGGTTGTCTCCAGTCTTGCTAATATTTTAATGGATATACAAAGTCGATTGTGTCAGGTACTTAGGTAGTGCTAACTTTATACCGCTTAAAGAGCACTCTAGATAGAATAACGATGAACACGCATAGTGATCAGAGCCTAAAATTCTCATACCTATTCAATGAATGACAAAATTCAAACAATTCATCTTCGCCTTTTCCCTGTCTCCTTCGTCGCTAAATGCTCGAAAAATAAAACAATAAAGGCAATGTCCCAGCCTCTCTCGATTCTACAAAAACGAGTAGCAGAAGTATCGACTTTCATTTTCCTATGACAATCCGAAGTTTCAATTTCGTTTTGATGTATGCTCCGTAATTTTCGATTCTCGTTTATAAAATGAAATTAAAGCAAGGTACATTAAAAATACAACTAAACCATAGTTAAAACGAGAAATATGCAGGCTTCCGTCCTACAATGCCATCAGTAACTCACAAATCGACATCACATCACGAAATCACGCAAATCGCAGTATCGAGCAGCGACAAATAAATATCATTGCTAGTGTATTTTCGTTTCCCCAGCAGTAAGTTCAATATCGAAGCTACCAATATCATTCTGAATCTCAAAGCGAAAACGAGTGTGCGGAGGGAATAATGACAACACTCTGCTACATGCATGCTCTGTCCTAGGCCCTTGTCTCATTTTCGATTTCGCAAAGTGCTAGTGACATGGAGAGAAGCTTCGTTCTTTCGTCAGTTTCGCCTGATTTTGGCAAATGAAAAAAACATTTTCCGACTCTGATAGTGATAACATAAAAGTTGGAACCTTATTCAATCGTTCGTGGACAAAGAACCCAATATATCATTGTCATTTCATTTCCTATAATAATACCAAAAATTTTATGCACGATGAGTAATAATTATACCACGAAATTTTCAATTACATTGGTATTAGCATATCTATTTTGATAAATGTGTTGTTTCGCTGGAATAAAGAAACAAGAAACAATAAAATCGTTCACATGCCGTTGGAGTCAAATAACTCTTAAATGCATGATTTCATTTTTCCTTTGTACTCATTTTTCGGGTTGGTGCGATATATACCTCTTGTTGAAGCCTTTCATCAAGAAATTCGGTATGTTGTTAAAAGTCAACGAATTAGGGCTAAACACAAGTAACACTCCTGCCAATCAACTATCGACTGTTGAAGTTGTATCTATTACAAACTGAGAATTTCCAAATTAATTCAACAAACGATAAGTGTATCATAAACTCACGGCAGCCGGCTACCTAGAGAAATAAACACATTATATCACTTTTTAGAGGTTCAAAAACCATATCACAAATCAATGTGAATCCAGATTTATGTATTTCTTCTCTTTAGCCCATTAACAAAAAATTGCTTGCCGTAGCAAATATGGAGATGCAAAGGTATGCATGGTTTCCATAACAACAATTGTTACGCTAAATTTGCTTTCCTTTCCCGAGGACTGCAATGACAAGGCTGGCACCGTTATTATTTTTCTAAAGTATAGAACTCTCGAAACGTTCACATTGATGATGGATGGCTACTCCCAGGCTTCGTTAATTTTTTGTGCAATTGCACTTGTTCTGATCAATCATGACGTACGGCATGCTGTCAAAATTCACTTTGAGAGAAAATTCCGGACAAACCGTAGCTCGCCGAGAATGGATGTTAACATTTTATGAAAGAGAAAAGTTTTCTCTTTCTTCTGCTGTTGTGATTTATAATCGGCGATTAATGGTTTGTCGAAAATTTCCTCTCAAAGTGAATTTTGACAGTATGCTTATTGGCCCTTTTCAAAAAACACGCGAGAATACTACCTATAGTATCCACGTTATCCGATGGTCCTGTGCGTTTTGAGTCCCTTTTATCAGTTCCAATAATTCTTATCTGCGTAATCAGAACTCCTTTTTTGCGGGACATCACGAAAGACTAGGGGTTTGCTCCGAAACACAAATAGTGTTGTTTTGGAGCTAGCGTCAATCCGGTGTTAGCTTAGTTTTGTCACTAAGTTTGTGTCGGTTTTTTGATGAGAGAAACGCATCTCCATAACTAATTTGAACTAAATACTAAATATTCTTAACTAAAAGACGACATAATTTGATTGAAAATGAGTTCTGCTTTCCAATAAAAGTAGGGAATGAGGAATAATTAACTAACATAGTAAAAAGAAAAAAAGTATGAAGTTATAGGTAAATCAAGCAATTACAGCAAAATGTGTGGAAAGATTTTTCGCCAAACATGATTCTCTATCATCCCTCCAAAGGTTCTCAAAGTTCTGAAAATCGCGTAATTGGCTACCCTAACGAGCAGTCGATGCCCAAAGACGGTTTAGCTAGAATTTCAGTGCAACTCAGAGATGCCAGATACATTTTTCACATGTCTGCAATAATAATTTTAAAAGTCTGTACCAAAAATGTCAGGAAAACTACTTTTGATCAAAAATGACTCAATAATGATGCGTTATATTAAATGAAAATAGTGCATTTATAACCCAAGATAAGTAGAGAGAAACAGTTTATGGAGGAAAACCTGAAGATAAATCTGTAATTTGAAACTAGTGTAACCAAACTAAAAAATCTGTAAATATCTGCATCCAAACTAAAAAATCTGCAAATATCTGCGTCTTCGAAAAAATCTGCAGCTAAAATTAAAAGTCTGCGAATTTGCAGACATGTCTGCAAATCTGGCATCTCTGGTGCAACTATTGGTAGGGTTAATCGAGAACCAAACACCCTGTATAGTTATCTTGTTAGCATAGTGTGGAAGACTAGATAGTACTGAAACCGGAGCCTTCGGGATACATTAATTTACAAATTCCTGTATTTTTTGTATATCTATGTTCAATTAGCGATCAACCAGCTTCCTATGAAACCAATTTCTTGAATGCTTGGATCCTCGAAGTTCTTATAAATTTCTGGAACAGCGATTTATATAAAATCAATATTTAATCGACTTAAACCTGAAGAATTTCTTTGATTCCTGCATTTAAAAATCTGAACACTCATCATTTTGGAAGTGTGTGCGTGCAGAATGATGCCTTTGTTTTGATTTTGACATTTGGTCTTCAATTATCAAAATAGCGTCCAATCTAGAGGATCAACGCATCAAAATTGAGCTCGCGTGTCACAAAAATCCGAATCACTCGCATGCCAAGTTAGCGAAATAGAAGCAACCAAAATTTCATACGGCAACCGGAAGCGGAAAGATGGAAGACATTTTTAAGTATTCATATGCAATATATTGAAGTTTGCTAAAAATATCTGGTATTGAAAGCTGCCTGTATATTTAGATTGTAAAGCAACATTATTGCAACAGGAACCGTCGTTGATCAACCCCTCCCCCATGCTTAAGAACTTACTCAGCAAAAAGAAATTTTATTTGCAATTCCAGAAACTACTGCACGATATACGTGATCAATTTCAATGAAAACGGAACTAATGTGGCTTTCGTTAGAAGACAAACTAACCCGATTCCCAATTGTTAAATATCCCGCATTTCATGCATTACAAGATAACCGTGAAAAAAGTGATTACTATCATAAAAGATAGCAGGCCAAGTAGTCTTGCCACCAAGTCGAAAGTGTAGTTTTCTATTCGTGAGACTAGCTCATGTGCTAAATAACTAAAAAAATCTCACTAGCATTTTAGTGGAAATATAGGTGTGAAAACAAGGTTGGTGAAGCAGAGTTGAATCCGCTAGTTTAAATACGAACGTAAAAATGCAACCTCAAACGCGTGGAAAACGGTTAATTTGCTGCAATAACCCGCTCCACGTGTGGGTTCACGACAATAGAAACCTCTTTTTCCACTCTCGAAGATTGTCTTGCCTACCAGCAACAATTCGAGCTCAGGTGAGATTTGGAAAGTGACGGAAACATCATCTTACAAAAGAAAAGAAAAAACAAACGACCCCGTGAATACAATGCACCAGGCATATTCCCACGTATTTCTTCGGCTTTAACCGTGTCTTGTCACCAGTAACGATCGTTTGCATCAAGACACAATTTCCTCCGAAAACTTTCCCAGCGGCAGGCAATCCAGTCTCGGGAGACTGGCTCACACGAACTATTAGACGGTAGTTTGCTTGCTTGCTTGCTTGCTCGCGAGAAAAAGGCTAAATTAATTAGATCTGCCAGATTGCTTTCCTTTCTTATGGCGGCCACGCTCCAGAGGAAAAAGCCGCCGCTCAATCATCTAACCCGGTGAGGGGCAGCATCGATCCTCACACGGGTTTGTGATCCATGATTAAGATACATTTTCAATGCTGAGTGCTTCCAAGGTTGTCGATCGCAATATTCATGAGCAGAGTGTTGAATATTTCAACATTTTCTCACACCGATCCAAGGGGCAGTGCCTACCAGAATAATGTCTTTTCGCCTTCTTCATATATCTACGTGCACTACATGCAATTAACCGCTAAACGACGTTTTAGTATGAACACACCAGTATTGACTGCACTTATTCGACCGCACTTGCTTTCGACACGTTAGTTTTACGGTTTTGCACTTTTGCGGCTTGGTTTGATGCTTGCGGAACAGCGCGGCGAATTGCCACCGGTTGCGGGTGGGCTTGCGCTATTGCCGAAACTAGCGTTTTCACTTGCGAAAGCGAAAAAGCAGCAAGCACTGTTATTGCACATTAATAACACAGACAGCTCGATTTAAATGGAGTGTGGAGCAATCTCTTGTGTTCCAGAACACGAAGCACGAACACCACATTGGAACAGAATTTGTTAATTTTAAGCCACTACACAACATAACACTCATTCAGTTGATTCTTCGCGTATAAGATCATGTATTCGTCGATTCCGAGAATCGCGGTTCATGGACAAATCATCCAAAAGGACAAAACATACTTCAAAACCGGAGGTGATCACACACTTAATGCCATCCGGATGATGGGATGAACAAGATACAGCACAATAACAAAAACTTCAAGATCACGATTTCGCGACACTATAAACGAATAAACGGACAAAAAAGAGGGCTATAAGTGGTCCGCGTACGTATGAAACCATCACCGACCGACAAGATTTCTAACACGCAACTAAATCCCATTCACAGTGCAGATCGCGGCTGAGCCTTCACTGGTTTGGTTGAGCTGGAAGCTCTCGCTCTTCGTTTTGGCTTTTTTCCCTTTCTTGGGGGAGTTGTTTCATTCGGATCATTCTCTCTCACTGCATATGTAATCGACGTGAGCGAAATGGTGAGAGACGGTTTATTTATATGAATGAAACCGGGGTGAGGACTGAGGATCGATATGAGCTGGTCGGGAAATAGTTCCGAGTGAGTCGTGACTCGTGAGAATGTATAGTGTGAAGTGAATGTAGGGTGTCGGGAAAATTTATTGCATATATCAAAAGAAAACGGCAGTCGTAGTATAACAAGCATGAGGTGAATGAAAACAAGATAGGGGTAATGAGTCGTTTTTGGTCTTATATCTTTGCGTCGTACGTAACAACGATAAGGCGGACTGCTGCTCTAATCAACGCCTTCAAACGGGTAGAGTGATAAGAGGATGTTATTCATTATTTTTGCTACAGGTTTTATCAAATACTTGAAATTACTACAAGCAGCCTTTTTACAGTATATAATAAGTTCAACGGTTTGCGTTTTAATTGTACTGACAGTGTTGGAAGAAATGATAAATTTCTGCATTTGGATTGAACCATAAGTTATAACAATTTTATTGAAAACTCGTAGCTAGTTACCGTCTTCGACAAAGTTGTTGACCAAGGTTTGAACTATAGTTTTATACGGCTGGTTTTTCATATTGAGTAAAATAGCGATCTTTATTAACGTAAATGCAAAATAATTGATTTCCCTATATAAAATCCCATACAAACTTGGAACGCAATGTACAAACCCGGGAAGCAACCAACCGCTCTCAAATTTTGCACAGACATTTGGGACCACAACAGGAACTTAAATAGTGCTGTGCTGAAAAATGTCATATGTCGAGCCACTCTAATGAATATCTATAGTGTTATTTGACTTCTTGCCTAATTTGGTTCCATCCATCCGGAAAATGGACAAACATTGACAGTGTATCCAAAATATTTCTACATAACTGGCGATCTTGAAACAACACGCTACAAAAATCATGAATAACCTTTCGAAAGTCACTTAAATGGCTTACTGAATAAGAAGCCACTCGTACCCGAAGACGATTTCGCAAGATTTTCAGAACGGCGCACGGTGTTTCCAAATAGGCAAAAACGTGATCTAAATTGTTTTGACCACGAAAAAACGATTTTCGAGGTATCTTATTAAAGTAATAGTTTGGTGATTAATCCCCCTAAAGCTGAGAAGCAAATTTTTGTCTGGTCATTTAGGAAAATAATAAAAAACTGTGTTCAGCAAAGTTGTACGGAATATAATAAGAGACAACTTTGCTGAAGAGACTATGTATCTATCTTTTGATTTTAATACACATTTGTGGATATTTCTATGATACACCCCTGAAAATCCATTTTTTCGAATTAACTTTTCGACGTAATTTTTTTAGAATTTCAAAATGTTCTAAGATTTTGTTTGGCATACGAAGATACGCAATTTTTGTTATACAAGTTTATTTCTATCTCTTATATCTGTGGAGCTATCGAAAGTTTTAGTTCCACTGCACTAGCGCGAGTGACGGAAGGATAATGAGTCTGACCACTTAGATAAGTCTATGAACAGTTTTCTCTCAAATTCTCACAGATTCATTAAGGCATATGAGATTGTTATGATTTCCAATGTGTGCTCCAGTCACAATATTTCCCATGCCAACTGCATATCACTCCTGAGTTCCCTATCTACATATGCTTCTTTGTGCCCAAAGTGAATCAAAGAATAGAAGACAAATAACCACAACTCTACTGTCGTGACATTGGTTTGCGTCGCTCTTCTGATGAATCTCTCATTGGACCTCCGTTATTACCCGGTAGCTTTCTGAACACATTTTGATTTTCGTCAAAGTCTTGTGAGGTGACTAACAAACCTGCAGCTCACCTGGGTTCGATTCCCAACCCCGCACATAGGGTTAGAGATTTTTCCAAAAGAGATTTCTCTAACCTGAAAAGAGGCGAATGACCCTAAATGTTTGGGATATCAAGCGATATGGTATGTAATATCACCGGATATCAAGATAACCCGCATATCACTTGATATTAGTGCTAATGGGAACATAGTATAAGGTTAAGACCTCCATAATCAAAATAAAAGAAATAAATACCATGGAATAGAATGTTGAAGCCGTAATTTGACCACATAAATAAATAAATATCCCTCCACATCTTCAATTATACGCAACACAGCTCAGTTCTAACGTATCCGTTACTAAAGAGACATTTTGAAAAAAAACTAGAAAAAGAAAAACAACACTAGATAATACCATGCGGTTATTTTTTTGCTTACAAGTAACGTTTATTACTTATAAATATTTATAAATTATTGGTCCACGCTATTTTTAGAATCCTAGTCAAAGCAGTTGAAAAAAATATTGGAACATTTTTAGCTTCATTTTCCCTGGTTTATTCTATTTGTTGCCATACAGTTATAGGAGTAGTTTCTTTTTTAATTTTTATGTTCAAGTTTGATTCGATTTATCGATTAGTAGCTATGGTAATCAAATAACTTTTAACCGATTATTTTTCTCGATTATTGTCACGATTAGTGCCAGAAATATGAAAATGATTTCTGAAACAATTACTTTAATTTGACACAACTCAACGGCAGTATCTCAACAGATCCGCGGGTTTGTTACATATTTATAAGATGCAAGAAATGGAAGTAACAAAAAAATGAATAGAAGCGTTGACCGTGCGAATTTGTGCACTACTTGCTTCCTCGTCAGCTGCTCCTTCATTTACCTCTTGTTATACGCCTAAATGTTATCACGGATTCCACTTCTGCGTATTGTTACTAAGTTTTAATTGCCGCTAAGTTCTACTATATCAATTTTGTTGGCTAACTAAACTATTTTTCATGGGTGTTCTGGAAAGAAGGAGAAATTATCTTTTCAACGGTATGCTGGGCTATGCTCTTTTGTTTAAACACCTATGCCCTAACCTATGAAATAAACCATTCTTTTGCGATTTTGCCATGAAACATATGAAAATTGCTCAACATTTTTATTAAGAAGCTTTTTAATTAATTTTTAGTTTAAATGAAATTTTAAACAGGAAATTTAATTCTGCATCCAACGACCAAAATCGGTTGAAAAATTACAGAG
>NC_080671.1:359406003-359449797 GCF_030247195.1 Topomyia yanbarensis | reverse complement strand
CCGAACCACCGGCTGCTGCGTCGGCGTACGGGTTGTATCCGCTCTTCGTCGAACTGTAATCGTCATCGATAGATTTCGTATAGACGTCACTTTCCGAAGCGGCCAACGACGATGGTCTCCGGTGGGACGATCCCGGTGTCCGCTGTTCGCCTGAACGAGATCGTAGCGATGATTGACCCCAGCGCCGGAATGGTGATGCATTGTGGTTGATTTGTTTGTTCTGGAGAAAAGGACATTTATGAGTAACGATAGATTTACGAAATCGAAAAATAAATAAATATATATAAATAACATAAAATAAATTTTTGAGATGATAGATCCACGCACTAGATACTATTTGAACCATGTAGGTACACAGTCTCCGCATTTTTTTACTTCGCATTTGTTCGAGAACGGGATGAAACGTTTCAAGAAATGTTTCAAGTTCCTTGTCATAAAGCTCAAGACAAAAGCATTATAGCACTCACGCTTCCATTGAAATCATAAAGCTTTTACGCAATGCACTCTGCTAAAATTTAGCCATATTTCGAGTATTCATGCACCATAAGTTAATATTGGAATATTGAACAGAACGCTAATCGTATAATGCTATACAAACGATAAATATGAACTGGCATATAAACCGTACGGAATTGTCGATGCGATTTTTTCAAAATCGATTTTTTCACCTCGAAAAATCGATTTTTTCTGTTCGATGTTTGACAACATCGATTTTCAAAGATCGATGTAGCAAAATCGATTACGACGAAGTCCACCCTCAAGCAGAGTGCAGGAAACAAGGCATAATATATTAGAACCATTTGTGGGCCAACCCGATCAGAAACGCATAACAAGAATATTTCAAAACTATATCTCCCGTTGTTACTTGTTATAATTTTCTGTTATTTTAACTACTAACGAGACCAAATTTATAACACGATATGTTACGAAAATTGCATTCTGTTATAATCTTGTTATTTCATTCTGATCGGGAAACCTTGGCCTTATCGATTTTAATAAAACGATGATTACCAGAGCTTCATCTCGGCTTCAATTAATAATTGTTGTGATTAGAGATTTCCAGGTGTACCCACATTTATATCTATGTCAGGAATAGCACAGGAAAGGTACTTGTGATCGTTGATGTTTCTGCTTAACTTCAATGCCGTGTATTGGAGATGGTCAGTTATTTTCGTCCGCGTCTCTTATCGCAATGTCGCCCACTAAAACACTGCATTAGGCCAATTGTAGCGGGCCGTGATTCTGAATGTGATATTCATTGTACGGTACAGGTATGTGCGGGCGTAGGGACTCGCGATCGCGTGTATCATCGCGAAGAGCTCGACCATTTGTACGTTAATGTGTTCGATCGCGTGTGCGTTTGTATGTCGCGTGTGTTAACGTGTATGTAACTTCGCGTGTATGAATTCTATTTTATAACCTGTGTGCCTTTCGCATGTTCGCGTGTGTTCTTGGATAATCGCGCGCGGACCGTGAATCTAGTACTTTATTTTTTTGGTGCACTACTAAGATCCTAAATGGGTTTGAGATCTTCCATATCACTAGAGTGCCCGGTGATGTCGCCATGTGTATGGACCTAAGTTATTAGAACAGAGAGTAATGGTATTCGGACGTGACCGATTCATGAGCGCGAAAACGGACGTTTGTAGGTTCGTGTTTGAGACAGCGTTTGAAACTTCGTGAGTGTTAAAACGTTTTCTTTATTACCGGGGTGTTATTAAGTTTGCGCGTTCGCGAACGTAGGTGTGCGTTGTTCATCGCGAAGGGTTAAGCGTTCGTACGTTAACGTGTTTGTCACGTGTGCTCGCGTTCATGTGACTTCGCGTGTACAAGACTGAATTTTGTAACCGTGTGGCATTTTCTGCGTGCGTTCTTGGATGGTCACGCGGACCTTCATTCTGATAGTTAGTTTTTGGTGTACAATTCACATTCTGACAGGTAGTAAGTTACCCCATATCACTAGAGTCCTCAGTCATGTCGCCATGCAACGTGGTATCCAGTGGATATGAGAGCTTTCTTTTTTTATTTGATCCAATTGAAGGCATGGACCAAGTCTGCTGATCCGGAAGTGACCGATTCATGTTCTTGCGACCGCGGGAGTTTTTAGGTTCACGATTGAGACCGCGTTTGAAAATTTATAGGAGCTGAGACATTCACTTTATCACCGGGATGTTATCATGTTTACGAGATCGCGGGTGTAGGTGCCGGGGATGGTCGCGAAGGGCTCAAGCATTTGTATTTTAACGTGTTTGTCACGTGTATGTGATGTAGCGTGTCTTCTTGTTTGATCGCGCGCGGACCGTGAATCTGATGCTTAATTTTTAGTGTATGGTACAGATGGTAGTCCGTTTTCCCATATCACTTGAGTTCCAGGTCATGTCACCATGGAACGTGTTGTTTAGTGAATATGAGCGTCACTTTTTTGATTGGTTCAACTGAAGGCATTAGTCCAGACTGGTAAAACTTTCGGACGTGACCGTTTCATGATCGCGCGAGTGATGGGTTAATGTTTGAGACCGCGTTTGGAAGTTTAAAGATGCCATGTTTACTTAACTACCGGGGTGTTTTCATGTAGGCGAAATCGCGGGCGTAAGTGGATGCAATTGCGTGGTCGCGCTTGTGGCCAGGTTTGTGTTATCGCGAAGGACACGAACGTTTGTACCTATATGAGTGTATATAGCGTATAGTAGAGATACTTTAATAAATGGAATCATAACATGCCGAAGAAAGAAAAGAAGATGCAAAGAGCTTGACTAGAAGTGTATAAATTGAACAATACTATTTTGGTATACATAAATAATGGAAAAGCAAACTAATAGATGTACAAAAGGAAAAGACTTATGAAGTAGAATAGAAAAACATATGTAACATGCAATCAAACTCGTCTAAATGCAGCAAATGTTGTATATTTATCATTAACGACAATTGCATGCTGTTAGACTTTCATCATGCTATGCTGACCGGGAATGGATGACTCACATGCGTCGGTAAATTTATTTTACCCAAATGCTCAGATTGATCACCAGAAGTATTAGCCACTATTCTATCATATACGTTAGTTCTGCATCCATTCCCTGACCCAACTGTTACAAATACTCAGACGAATACATGCATAAATAGACAGCACATAACAGTTGTACACTAGTACGAAAAGCTACGATTATCACAAAGCTACAACTAATAGGTTTCTACTTATTCTACTTTATTAAATTAATTTCATTATTGAATTAATTTAATTAGTATATGCACGATGACGAAGTCGACCGATAAATGGGCACACAATGACTCCCTCTGTGAGCCCCGTCCACGAATACCACCAATAGAACAATATTTGCAAACACGGCACACAGCAAAAGTCAATCTACGTCGATCCGCCAGTCGGCCACGCAACCGCGCATAGACCAGTGGTTTAGCGTTGGCATGCGCAGGTGCAGAGTATGAAGAAACATATATCATAAAAAAGGCGCATAAGCCCTCTCGGTCTCCTCGATGCACCACTATCGAGGCGTAATGCAATACCCATCTTAAAGCAATTGTCTGTCAGAAGTTCTGTAGGACTGATGCACGCAATATGCTTGATGATGTTTGCAATACCGCCGAACCCCTAAACCTTGGAGAGGGAAATTTCCTTTTTGGAAGTACGGTTCTCGAACCAATACTATGGAATCTTTACCCTCCTGCTTAAGTTAAGATAGATTCAAAATTTCGGTACGCTTATGCTGGAGATTGTACTGTACATTTCATTTCCAACATATATTGCACAACAACTAGAGGATACCAAGCAAGTTGGGATGTTAAGTCATGAAGCGAGCCATATCAGGTTTAAATGTGATCATTTGATTCCCACCATTTGCGAAGAAAATAATGGTCTACTGTGTCAGAGATTCGCATAACACATTAAAGGCAAAACCCAAAATTATCCGTTCGCAACTGGCATATTTTAGTCCCTCCAGCCATCAAGTCCTCGACACGAAACTACACCTTGACTTGACTCCTGCTTTTAGTCGCCTCCTACGACATGAGACCAGG
Source organism: Topomyia yanbarensis (assembly GCF_030247195.1). Classification (NCBI taxonomy): domain Eukaryota; kingdom Metazoa; phylum Arthropoda; class Insecta; order Diptera; family Culicidae; genus Topomyia; species Topomyia yanbarensis. The sequence goes on along the minus strand of NC_080671.1, from coordinate 359,445,768 downwards.
AACCCTCAATTCTTAGCCGGATACCAAATGGCCTCTGGGCAGGTTCGTCCGTACACATCGAAATTTGATAATCGAAACCCAGCAAAACTTCACCGAACTAGCATCAACCGAAAACCTCGGCAAACCTTCAGTCAACCAGCAAGATAGTTCCGATCATCGGTGAAATTTCGGTGCGTATAACGAATGTTCCACTGCGTAATGCAGCATACTGGGGAGTTCGCCCGGCTCTTCCCGGGCTCCGTTCGCCATTGAGAATATTTTAAACCCCCTCAACAATTTTAACCATAGCACGGGTCACATGACACCACCGAAACAGGTACTCCGTAGTGTAATTTTCTAGCCGGATGAAACAACCACTACCGACACCACACGGCTTATCTAGGCTGTTCGGAGAAAGAAGCTGACATTGAAGGACAGCTTCCATAATGAAAAGTTTAAAATGTTTTTAAACATTTTAAACGAGTTCGGCCCACCCCTGAGTCGTTTCCTAGTCCCAATAGAAGTGGTTGCGTTAAATTTGAAGTAAATTGGATTACCCGAGCAAATTCTCAGGAATCAGACACCATACAGCCCCTTGAGAAGTCCATAAATATGGTCCGTGCCAAGCTCCACGACCATGAAAACACCATCGCATGGTCTCCATAACCCATAACTACACCAAAATATGGTTTTTAGTGGGATCTGCCGAACCATGGTGATGGTGTTTCATGGGTTGACCCCATTTAAAACACTATCAAAACACCATGCAGCTTTATGGGCTTTTCGATTGCTCGGGAAGTCTAACTACCGGCCCAACACACCTGAAGTTTGAATGGGATTTTACGATAATTTACATGCATCCACTAGCTCGCATCTTCACCGCTAGGTGGCACTGTGTGCATCAGATTATCAAAGCAAGTGAAAATAAGAGAGATACTTTAATTGGCTACAACTTTGTCGAAGACTTAAAATCAATCTGGCTTTGTTAGAAGAAGTTAATAAACTTTTAACGAGGTGATATCTGAGTCAGTTTTGCATGGGGCCTAGCAGCACATTGCTACTTATCAGTACTTGATTCCCACGAACTATTCATATTTGTGAATTGATGATGAGGTTTAGCTGAATGGTATATTTAGAAGAATTTTAGTATGCAATGCGAGTTAGACAGAGGGCACCAACACTAACTTTTCAAAAAAGTGAGTTAGAATGTGGACATCTTCTAAAGAAACAATGTAGTATATACAGGTGTGGCTAAGATGGCACTTTGGTATTCGTAAGATGAATCTTACATGAATGATCTAAGAATAAATCGACTAAAGCAAGTCATATTTTTCTTAAATTTTTCTTAAATTTGCACTGGAAGACTCCCTTAAAGCAAATTCATAATAAATAATCAGAAACGGTTCTGAGACTATGTCTAGGGACGAAAGAGGAAATATTAACAGTGTCGTTTTATTTTAAAAGAAAGACAGAAATAAGTTTCGATTTTGTCAAAATGCTCATTTTGTCAGCCTAAAATACACCAAGGAGGTGATAAAAACGGATCATAGCTGTATTCAACCAACCTGTACGTACTTCTCTGGAGAATGTAGTTTGGAAGATGCTGAGAAAATTTCAATGCAATCGGATAATAAATCTGTCTCAGTTTGTTATATTTCCGACTTAAAAACCACAAGGGGCAGCCCTATGGGGTTGCACGAGCTGTAGACGTAGGACTATACTACTTAATGTAAAATAATTATGTTCTTAGTACATTTATAGTAATAATAAATCAAACATTTTTCTTACGTATGGTTTAATCACAACCAATCAACATCGAATATTACATATTGAACCAAACCTTCTTGGTTATCAGGTCATTTCATTTGTAGTAGGTGATCGAATCCGATTAAACTTATTTAAGAAGATCTGAAGAAAGAAGACAGAAAACTGTGACCGAACTAATATCTGGAGCTAAATCTTTATAGCATAAGATTAGCTTGTAAAAACTTTTCGATTGTTATATTGTCTAAAATCAAATTTTAGATAATATAATCACATTTCATGTATAGACCAAGCATTCTAGTTATATTGTGCCATTATTGTAACATTCCTAAAGTACGCATACATATATAGCGAATGCAGTGGTCTTAATCATATAACGAAACTATAAATATACAAGAATCGAAAACAATTTTATATATGACCTGCGTTAAGCCAAAGCGAACTGAGCGCCATAATTTTTTCCTAGTATTTTTAATGAAAAATTAATTTTTCGATTATTTACCATTATCATAGAAAGTTTAAGGGTACTTATTTGCTATCGATTACTATTTCAGTTCTCAGAAATAAATTGATGTAGGTGTTTATAGTGCTACATTAGCTGCGATAGCGATTTTAATGAAGATACCTCCAAATGGCGCTTGGTCCTCTTTGGCTTAACACAGGCCATATGGACAAGATGCGTTTTTGCAACGGTGGCAGTGTATTCATTCATAAATAGGCTTTGTAGTATGTACCTATTAGTAGAATCAAAATACTATAGGTTGAGTGAAAATGAATCACGTGAAGGGGAAATAAATCAATGAATTGATCGAACGTAAATAATAAACTTTCGTTGTGCAATTTAGTAACAAATTAGATCTACCTACCTACACATTCACCTCAAACATTAAACCCAAGCGCACAAAGCAAAATGAATCAACGCTGATGATGATGGGTAGAGCGAAAGAGACAACTAATACCACGACACTATGTTAACCGTGTTTGCAAATGGAGCTCGCATGTACAAACTATTTTGTGTACGAATAATTATACATAAAAGTGTGCTGGAAACGAGCACAACACAAAAGATAGCAGTGTTTGAACGGCAAGCACAGTCGCATTCACTGGTTAGCGTACCTCCACAACCAGTGCAACGGACTTCTAACTCAGCTGCACTGGCTGTGAAAACACACAACGCAGTGACCTGCTTCGTCTGTTGCTCAACAGGCAACTGAGCTGCTCTGGCGAAATCCGTCCGTTTAAATAGTCGATGATGACGTCATTCATAGAAGCGTAGCGCGCTAGGTACACAAATCTGTCGTGCTGGACTAGGGAAGCGCTATCTTCTGTGTGTAAATGCGCGATATTTTGACTAGGTTGCTCATTATTTAAATTTTTAATGCCATGGTATCAAAAATCTTTGGGTTTATCTATTGAAATCTATTCTTAGAAGTATTTCGGGGCGACATGCGCAAAAAATTTGAAAATTTATCGTGAGATGGCTGAATTATATGCGTTTAAAATTGGACCACTTTTCGTTACATACCATTTTTGTAGAATTTGCAACGTGCACCCCTATATCGAAAACAAAGACGTAGTCCTACGTCAAAACATTTTGAGAAAATTACGTTCATAGTTTTGGGTCCCATTGGTATATGTATGGTATACGACCTAACGTAATTCATGACTGCAACTTTCAGTATCATCGGCACCATTGTATATGTAATATGTAATGTAATTAATGGAAGCTGTTGGCTTCAATTCCCGATTCTATCCAGTATCTTCCCGAAATAGAAATTTTCTTGATGGGCTCTGGTTGTTGGCGGAATATTCGAAATGGATCTGGTTACGTTATTTTGAAAGAATGTCTATGTCTGCAAATTGAACCAGTCCGTTTTTGCCTTTCTCATATAAAGAAAGGCTATGCAATCACTGTAAAAATCGACTTTTTAACCGAGGCCCGGAGGGCCGAGTGTCATACACCATTCGATTCAGTTCGTCGAGATCGGCAAATGTCTGTGTGTGTATGTATGTGTGTATGTGTGTGTATGTGTGTGTGTGTATGTGTGTGTCATTTAAACTCACACAATTTTCTCAGAGATGGCTGAACCGATTTTCGCAAACTTAGTTTCATTTGAAAGGTATAACGCTCCCATAAGCTGCTATTGAATTTTTAGTTGATCCGACTTCGGGTTCCGGAGTTACGGGTTGAAGAGTGCGGTCACACAGCATATAAACTGGTACCACCATGATGTTCAAATGATGTAAAACATATTAAAAATGATGTAACATTACTCTAGTTTGCGGGTCTGGATCACTAATGATCAATCAAAGTAGCTTTGACCACATTGGCCACCTATGACGGTTCATGACGCCCCCGGGGAACCCGCCAAGTTCCTAAGCTAATATCACACCCATTCCCCAACGAATTCTCTACCGATTTTTACAAACTTGATTTCAAATGAAAGATACAGTAATGCCATTGACTGCTGCTGAATTTCATTCGGTTCTGACTCTTGCTTCCGAAGTTACAGGGGTGTTAGTAAGGATACACTGGAATTTCCCATATAAATCGGTACAATCGTAATACCTCAGAGGCTAAAAACTATTGAAATGGTCACCAAATAACTTCTAATCGCAGATCTAGATCACTGATTGCCAATCAAACATTCTTTGAATATATTGTCCACTATCGACGATTCCGGAAGTCCGGAATTCCGGGCATATTCCACAATTAAAGTCAAATCGGTTCTTCGGTGATGACTGAACCGATTTTCTCAAACCAAGTCTCAAATGGAAGGCAAAATATGCAGTTGAGTATTGCGTCGCCGCCCCCCCCCCGTCCCCCGTCTTGCCCTTACACCTCCCTCCTTCATCACTCCCCTCCCCTTGGACCACCCTCACGCCCGCATTTCCTTCATCCATCCCGTATACCGAAATAAGATGAAGGATTTCTGACGCATCCTCCACTCCCACTCTACTAACCCCCCATTCCCTACACGTTCAAACCCATTCCACCAACCTTTCCAAATTATAATCACATGAAGATAACATTGAACTCATGCTTATTAAGCTAATTAAATATTATTCTTTTGCCTTTCTCATATAGAAAGGTTATGCAATTGCTTCAAAAACCGATTTTCTAACCGAGGCCCGGAGGGCCGAGTCTCATATAACATTCGACTCAGTTCGCCGAGATCGCAAAATATCTGTGTGTATGTATGTGTGTATGTATGTATGTATGTATGTATGTATGTATGTATGTATGTATGTATGTATGTATGTGTGTATGTGCGGATTTGTTAACAAAATGTTCACATCGGTTTCTTGGAGATGGCTGAACCGATTTTTACAAACTAAGATTCAAATGAAAGGTATAATATTCCCAGAGGTTGCTATTGAATTTCATTTTCAACCGACATCTTGTTCCGGATTACGAGTTGAAGAGTATGGTTACAAAACAAAATTTGTTGATTTGTCCACATCGGTTTCTCGGAATTTTCTGAACCGATTTTGACAAACTTGATTTTAAATGAAAGGTCCATCAGCTGCTGTTGAATTTTGTGTGGATCCGAGTTCTGGTTCCTGAATTACAGGGTGATACGTACGATCACGCAGCAAATCCCGATTCTAACGAATTCTGCGATGAATTGGTGAGGTGATTTTTTCCAAAATATAAACACAACTGTTGAATTTGTAGATCTAGGTCACCATCAAAGTCTCTTTGGCCACACTGGCCACTATCGACGGATCAGGAAGCATCCAAATTCAGAATAACGGTTATATTGGTTTTTCGAAAATGGCTAGAACGATTTGATCAACTTAGTCTCAAATGAAAGGTGTTGCGTCCCCGGAAACTGATATTAAATTCCATCTCCATCCGACTTCCAGCTCCGGAGTTACGGGTTGTGGAGTGCGATCACATAGAAAACTCCGATTAAAACCGATACCTCGATGAATGCAAAAAGGTGCTCTTATATATACTTACCAAGTGTAATAAGAATGAAAGACATTTCCATAATGTTATATTGTACGAACCAGTTATTAAATCATAGTTTGGAAAAATGAGAAAGGCACAATTGCACCTATAGGTGGATTAAAACAGGTTTTTTGTTAAGGGGTTTTGTTATGAATCCAAAATATTAATTATCTTCTAGATAAATCTTTCAGCTTACACCTTTGTGGGGGTATGATGTGAGACCATCATCATCATCAATCCATTAGGACTCAAATAACGAGAAAATCACCAGCTATTATTGTCATTATCACATAATTCTAAGAATAGTAGGAAGCAACATATCCGAAAGCCGGCTGCTCGTAGTTCGATTGGTTAATATTAGGTGACTTCATATAGATAACCGGTTACCAACAGCTTGACGCAAATTTTTATGTCATCATCATAGCTCCTAAAGACTCATACAGCAATTGATATTATTTTTAAGGGGAGTATTTTTCATACCAAAAACACAAACATACTCTACTCATTAATCTATCAATAAATTACAAAACAGGATAAATTAAATCAGTACAACAAAGACAATAGAAAAGTTTCGAGCTTTGTAAGTCGACCAAATCTTGTGCGGCTGCTTGCATATGTTTTTTCAGTACGACACATAGCCCCGAAGCTCCCGCTCGGAAGTAACTCAGCGTTATCACTATCTACAGCCAATCATCGAACCTAAGGGCAACAGCTTAATCAATTCACCTCGTTCCATTTCATGTAGCAAATGTAAAGAATAGAAATACATACAGAAATAGTTCTTACATCATCGTTTAGGCTGTCAAGAAGCCTCGACGTCAATGTGGGCACCACAAGCGAGTTGTCCTCCGACGAGGTATCCGTGGTTGTCGAAACGATCGAGGAGCTTGCCGTACCTCCACTACCGTCACCAATACCACCTCCACCACTACTGGAGAAGGAGGAAGAATTGCCACTGTTATAGATTTCATCCTCCTTGATGAAACCCATCACAAAGTTGAGATGATGATCGTGGGCACTTGTTAGCAGCATTGTGCTGGTTGTGGTGGCGGTGGCGGCGGCAGCGGCGATTGCGGCAGTTGCTACGGCTGGAACGGGGCTTGACTGTGCTGGTGCGGTTAGAAAGTTACGTTTTCGTTGGTGTTGCTGAAGTTGCCGCAGTGCACTGCCAAGTCCCCGAAGCGAACCGCCAGCCGACGATGCGGTCGAGGATGACGACAGGGACGATGGTGTAGTGGATGATGCGGGAGAAGCCGACGATGAATCGCTGGTATTGTTTTTGTCGATAGTTGCCGGCTTGTTCATTCATTCGCATTCACTTGCACACCGGTTCGCTTACTTTGTTTGCCGCATACCTCCGTTTAGTTGTGATTAGTCAGTTCGCTAAGCACGTTTTCTTCGCCGAAACCGGTTACAACACTTTGATTCTCCGCTTTTACTCTTTTCGCTAATTGTATCACTTTAGCGTTATTATAATTTAATGCACATTACCGTTCTCTTCTTCACCTTTTACACACGCAGGGTCTGCTGTCAATTTCGCAGCCAACTTATATGTTGTCACCTTTTTCGCCCGACTCGACTGACTGCCTGTGTTCAAACAAAACTTAACCATCAAACTTCAACTCAGTGGAGTTCAAACAAAAATTATCTGCGGTGTCATTATCCTCTGCTCCGCAGATTTACCGCATTCACTAAACGCTTATCCATTTTCGGCACTGCCCGGATCGAGAAAAAGCGAGAAGAATGTCAAGAGGAGAGCATTTTGCACGTCCGATTACCTCGTGCCAATTCCAATAAAAATCAATTGAATTGAGGCAAAGTTGCACTCCAAAAACCAGTTGATACTGGCTGGGAACAGAGTCAGCCACGGTTTGGGGGAAAAAATAACTGTCATTTTTAATGGGACGCCCATAATTCGCAACCGAAAAGCTGGTAATTTTAGCCGTTCGATGGAAGATTACACGGCAGGGAACACTACATTGTTGCGTCTTGAAGATGGGGTTGAGCTCGATGTTTACGGTAACACGATACCAAATTGTTTCATGTGTCCGTACTTAACCCATAATCATGAAAAGAAGTTTATAACAAGTTAAACCATTTTTATACGAGATTAAACACTCTGGATAGCACAAAGGGGTAATTTTAATTTACAGAAATACTTTCCTACGAAGATAACGTAAATGAATCGTTGTCTATATATTTAAATACGATTTCGTGTGTTACACACAAATTATATTTCATATTTATAGAAATTTGAAAAATTAGAAACATTCACGAAATTATGTTTTTAAACCACCTTCAAACGACTCTCAGTTCCTTAACCCTTAAAGGTGCAAACCAATTTTTTTCAAATTTTCTGAAAATCGTCTCACAGTTTTAATACGTTGCTACGATAATTTTGAGATGGTTTTTGCAGTGTTGTTTTAAAACAACATTGCGCATTTAAGGGTTAAAGTGTTTTTCGTTGTGTGGGGACCTCCGCAGATTTTTTTTTAATTTTTTTTAATTAACGCTAGGGCATTCATAATATCGATTCAACCAACCTACAATGTTTCAAGCGAAAAGGCGAAATCAACCCCGCAGTGATTCTCAGGTTAAAGCAAAAACTCCGCTTCAAGTACGAACAACGATCCATGTAGTGCGCGCAGCTAGACTCAGGTAATTAGTGTTCACCAGCTGAGCTCAGCACCCAGAAATAGATCCGATTGGATCTTGAAACCGTAAAACAGCCATAAATAGATGTTAATCAAGACCTACAAAAACGCTCCAATCACGACGTTCATGGTAACGAACCACTTTTCCCCCTTCTTCCACAAAGACATAGCCGCACTGTTGCTGTTCAACGCGATCGATTACGGGTGTTGCTACTAGTTTCCTAACATGTGTAAACTATTCCGATGCAAGTCCAGAACCGCAAAGGGTCATTGAAACAGTGTTGCCGATTTCGATGAACTTCGAACTAGTGAGGGAGAGTATCTGTTTTTCATTTAGATTATTTCTGCGAAACAATATAGTATCGAAGATTGGCTTTGCGATAGACTCCGACCTCCGTTCTTCCAGTCTAAGAAACTATCTCACTCAACAGTGATAAACAAACACGGAGTGTCAACTCTATTCTGATTATGAAATTTTCAGATCTTTAGGGTGTTTTTTTCTAAATCTTTTTGTGAAGTTTCCAGGATTTTCAAACAAACAAGTTAAAACCTTGTTTTCCAGTGCTCATTGATTAAGTTTACAACTGGTATTGCAATTTTCTTAACTGTTAAATTGCATTTTTGTAGTAAGAGCATCTTCTCTTTCAACAATTCGTCTACATTCACTCTTACAATACATTTCTAAACAAAGCATTGTATGTATCACTATGTATGGAGAACCCAAAATTCGGATACGCAATTGCCTTACTGCAGGGCAATTACATATCAAATGATATGACGTTCCGTAATCGGATTCACAAAGACCACACGAATAATACTCAGCACGCTGAATAGTAGCAATGTGATAATTGAGTTTGCAATATTCAGTCTATGCCGTGAATAGAATACTGCAGTTGTGCTTGGAAAAACGCTGCCAATTCTTTGACATTTTCAGATTCACATCCGGCAGAAAAGTCTTTGTTTGAACGCAAGTTATGCCAATAGTGGGTATATTCAAATGCAGCCCAAAAGCGAATCTTGTTCTTTATCCAACTTAACGACCGCAGTAGAAATTGTTCTGGATCAACAAAGTCAGTCGCAGCGCCAGTTCATCCGCCCATTTATTTCCAGTAATACCGAAATGACCGGGTATCCATAGAAGGTAGATAGCAGGTAAAATGCTAAGTTCTTCGATTTGAGTTGCGATTACTAATTTCGATCCCGAATCTGCCGAATTAATTGCTTTCAGGGCAGCCAGACCTTCAAAACAAAAACCGATTCTTTTACTGCAAATACCCTGTTGAAGTGTCAATTGTATGCCACACAGAATCGCGAAGATTTCGTCTTGGAATACGGTACAGTGTCTACAAAGCGAATGAGATTGATTTAATCTCAGTTCACGACAATAGACACCAGCACCGACTCGGCCCTCCAACAAAGAACCGTCAGTCTAACAAACTACGTATTCTTATCGTGTTATCCAGCCAGACAGCCATTCCTAGTGATGAGGAATTCTCACATTGAAAGTTTTAAAAGGAAAAATACATGTGAATGTAAGGTCACTGGAAGCAAGTGTATATTCATCCCAAGTAACCATCTGGGACCACAGTCTAGTGTGGCTAGTTGCACGATCTATTGGGTTACTGTTACAGAGCTCTGTAACTTTAAGACGGTATGCACAAGAAAGTGCTTCTTGTTTCAGAAACATATCTAGAGCAGCAATAGATGTTGTCGAGAACGCACCAGTCATCGCCATCAAGACTATCCTGTGATCCATGGTTCGACTTTGATTGGATTGTCATGACTTCTCCCTTCTGCCACCAAATAAGGCATCCGTAAGCCAGTATTGGTCTAACAATTGTTGTGTAGATCCACTGAATGTACATGAGTTTGAGTCCCCAATATTTGGCGAAAGCCCGTGACCGAAGGCCATGGAAGCTGTCTTGATCCTGAATCGATGTGAGCTGTCCAATTAAGTTTTAAGTCAAGAATTACCCCAACGTACTTAACTTGATGTACGACAATAATTTCAGAGTCAAAAAACTGCAGCGGACGAGCTCCGGTTGCAATCCGTCATTGCGTGAAAAGAACAATTGATGTTTTATTTGGATTAACTGATAGTCCAACATGAAGACACCATTGCTCAACAATAACACATAAGGCTTATTGCATCAAATCAAAAAGTATGTTAATGCAAATACCGGTGATCATTATAATCAGCATCATCAGCAATACAACATGTCGGAAACTTAAGCTCAATCAGTCTTTTCAACAAGCCATCGGTGACAAGGTTCCATAGAAGTGGTGACAGCACACCACCCTGAGGACATCCACAGAACCCATTTCTACTTGTCTTAACGATGATCCTGTGTCGGTTGCTAAGCATTTCGTGTATGCAGTTCGTGATATATAAAGGTACTCAATGACCTCGTGTAGCTTCCAAAATGAATTTGAAAGACATGTTGGCAAAAGTACCTTAAATATCAAGAAAAACTCCTAAACTTGATTGCTTTTGCGAAAAAGCTGTTCAGAAGTTGTAAACAGCATTGTGTAAATGGGTGATAGTAGACTTGCCTCGCTGATATGCATGTTGCATTGCATGCAGCAGGTGCTTGCTCAAGCTAACATCCCGTATGTAGTGGTCGATTACAAGTTTCACTGATTTGAGAAGTGACGCGGACACCTTTGGGAATTAATTTTACAGTTATTTCTCGCCACGCTAAAGGAATGTAACGTGTTGCAGGAATACAAGTAAGAACTTTTTTCAACATAATATTGAAGTGTTCATATCCTCTTTGCAGTAGAATTGGAATTCCATCTTTTCCCGGTGACTTATACAGAGTAAAGCTTTCAATCGCCCATTAGATTGATTCGGTGGTCACAATTCTACGGGCAAATGCCCAAATATCAGTGATGGCTCCAAACAGTATGGAAAATGTGTGTCAGAAAGATAGTTGAGTACTACATCTTCGTCAGACGAGTATGCACAGTTCTAATCGTACTGATATGAAAATCTGTCGATTCCGAAAGTAACTTATATAATTTACTAGTCTCGTTGAGACTCGAGCCATTTAAACAGAGGCCTTTACAGTCACTTCACTCAGAGAATCGGAGGGCATTTCTGTATGCTTTGCGAGTCAACTGTCTCCGAGCCGTCCCTGCGTCTGCGATTCCAAGCTCTTTTACATAACTTTTTATGTCGAACAAGTTCGGTATTCCACCAAGGTGTCTAGAAGCACGCATAACTCTTGGTATGCTGCTACTATAAGTGCGTTTGTTTTATTCATGACCTCATCCAAGGCACCCAGGAAGATACCCATGGAACTTAGTTGCCAAGCCCACTACGAAGTGGTTACAGCTCGTAGATATGGGATTACGAGCGTCTTGATTGATTTTATTAAGGACGGGTTTTAGCCTTATAGGTCATTCACCCGTAGATACGAGCGTCTTGTGTAAAGTTGGAAAACTTTCTGCGTACCTTGTCCGCAGCTAATGTGGGTTCGATTCCAAACCCCCTTACATAGAGTTAGAGACTTTTCCAACTCGAAAAAAAGAGACGAATAATCTTTCTTGAGGAAAGTTTCAATTTTCGTGCAATGGCTTTATAACATCAAAGTTATAGTTTTTTTATAGTAGATTTTTGAGTGAAAAAACAAGCATTAGTTTATATAAGGGATCATCCATAAATGACGTAGCATTATATGGGGGAGGGGGGAGTTTAACTAACACCGTTTTTTTTTAATTTTACGGTGACAAGGGGGGGGGAGAAATACCGTCAAGCTACGTAATTACCAGGGGGTATGTAGAGGTTTGTGACGAAATGCTACGATGGGGAAGGGGGGTGTTAAAAATCACTCAAAAATGCTACGTTCTTTATGGATCGTCCCCAAATTTAATGATAATTGGTGGAGTTATGATTTTTTACCGAAATACTTTGTTATATAAGAGTCTTGCTGGTGAGTCAACAAGCAGATCAACTAAAATCGTGAAATCCAAAAAAACTCATTTGTATAGGAGTATGTGTTGTTATACCTTAAAAATTGCTTGAACAAATAATATTTTTTTCCGGTGCTTTTCCAAAAAAAACAATGTTTTAAGCTCTAAACATCGTATTACAAAATTCATATCTGCAAAATGAAAATTTATGCTTAAAAAACCGAATTGTTAGAGTACGAAAAAGCATAATTACGAACAATTGAAAAAAATGCCGATCGGATGAGTAGTATTTCGGCCATCGTGAGCACGAAAAAGCCATTTTTGAAAAAAAAAAACACTTTAAGATAATCAAGTTTAAAGTTTCAAGTCACCACTGCTCTTAGTAGACAAGGAGCGCTTCAAAGCATTGTAAATTGCAGTTTTTTTTATTTCGATTATAGAGGTTTTAACCTTAAGGTCATTCGCCTCTTCGGATTAGAAAAATCTCTTATGAAAATTTCTAACCCTATGTGCGGCGTCGGGGCTCGAACCCAGGTGCGCTGCGTACAAGGCAATCGATTTACCAACTACGCTACGCCTACCCCCTGTAAATTGTAATATTTTGCTCGGATCTATACGGAAATTTGAGAAAATATTTTCAAGGAGTTGTACTTTACGATAAAATATTTTTTTCTCGATTTTTTTAAATGAAAAGGTAGCCCTTAAAGCTAAAAGCTCTATAATCGAAAGAAAAGAAAAAATTTAAATGCACTTCCATGTATCAATTGCTCTGGGTAGCCAGGTGCCGACAATATTTGAGAATCAAAAGGAAATATAATTCAGCTATGGTACGGCCATAGAGTAGTGAATCGATTGTCTTGGATGTAGCTCACCTGGGCTGATTTCCCTACCCCGCACATAGAACTAGAGATTTTTCTAGCTTGAATAAAGGGCGAATTGCCCTAAGGTGAAAACTTCCAAATAAAAAATCGGTTGTTTTTATGTGCAAAATATGCAACTTAAATACCGAAGACCATAGGGAGTGTTGATTAAATACATATTATTTATTGAAAAATGAGCAAATGTGTACATTGTATTTTGCTCGTTTCTTTATTATATCGACGACCTTCAAGCAATGGGATACTAAGCGGAACGTGGAAAGTGAAATGATATTTTTGTCATAAACAACCAGTATCAATGGTGAAATTTACAAAACTGTATTCCTCCAAAAACGTCGCATGCTGGACTAATTCGATGCCATTTCTTCATATGGCTTTGATTTCAAAAGAACTGCCCTTAACTATGTTCGCTAAGCTATTCAGCTACGAAAAAGCACGAACTGAAAGAGCAAAAAATTAAGTAAAGGATGCAAATGACTTGTCTAGGCAGTAGATAAAACTAAGATAAGGGTCTGGATGTGAATGAATGAGCTTTTATGGATGGCATGAAGTAAAAGTATCGAGAATGGTACCAACCAATATCCAATGCATTTAAGAGTAGCACTTTGGAAGAATCCAGAAATTGGTAGTTGATGACTAGAATTTTTAATTGTTGCATCCACACCCAAAATGAAATCGGCCCTAGTGAGCAATCGCGGCTACCCTACAAATATTGTTTTGTATTTATTTGAACTCATGTAATAAAAACTACTTTATTGTTTTATGCGTTTTAAATTCAACAATAAATACGTTTGTGATGGTCTTACATTTAAGTAACTACCTGAAATGGTTGTCCTCCCTTAACAGGTAGGAAAATGAAAAGAACCCAGCAATAATCAATCTTCTGTCGAACAATGGAAATTAATGCTTTAAAGGCGCAATGAAAAACATTGCATCCACTTATACAAAAGAAAGCAGAAAAAATAATTATGAGCAGGGTCCAAAGCAAACTTAGATCCTTCTAAATCTAGTGAGCCGTTTTTTTGTGTTTCCATCTCGTTACTTTTATTTGATGGACAGTGCGTTTAGGCTTAAAATATTTTCCTCAAAGTGTTGAGATCAACAATTGTAAACTTATATCAATCAATTTTGATACTTCAGTCGGCACGTTAGCACAATATTTACTTTCCGATGTTTATTATAATTCACCTAACCTATTTCCAAAAGCCCAATTGCACAAAAAAGAAAGTCGAAGGCAGACTAAATTGATTTGAAGTTTAAAAAAAATTACGCAGCTGAAAAACTTGTAACTTTACGTCTTGCAATTTTTAATCTTTGAATATATATAGTTTTGTAAAAATCCATTTTTGCTTTGAAAATCGTCTGTATCTGTCCAAACAAAAGAGATAGAAACTTGATGGCTTTAGCAAAAATATGCGCATGAAAATAATCTACAAATATATTGAACAAAGCATTCGCGAAAAATCAAATCATAAAAATATAATATGCGAAAACCGATTTTCGAACAGCCACCCTACCTGACAAAATCATGACACATAAAATATTAGAGATAGCCATAAAGTTTATTCAACAAAGTCGCTTTAATTTAATAGTTTTATAACTTTGTGGAACATTGTGTAGCATAATTTTATATATGTAAATAATTAGCACTTTGAACACCTTAACAACAAGTACCACCCTAATTTAACTAATATGAAAAAATCGAGAAAAAAGTACTAAAAAACTTTGCCGAACACACTTTAATCAAAAACTAACGATTTGAGTGCAAACAGTTTTGTCTTCCTAAATACTGCTTTGAAACCGTAGTGCAATGGTATGGGCGTCCGCGCGTGACCGCTTCAAGATCGCGTGGAAACTGGCGTTGGTATAATCGCATTTGGGATAACAGGAGCTTTTGATGTATGCGATATTTGTATAATCGCGGAGGGCACAAGAGTTTCTAAGTGAATGTATTTGATCGCGTTTTTATATCGCGTTTGCTAGCGTGTGTATAACTTCGCGTGTCAGAAATTGTGTATATAACCATGTAGCCGTTTATATATTCGTGTGTGCTTTTGAATGTTTACATGAGTCATCATTCTGACGTATGATTTTGAGTGTGCAGTTAAGATGAAGAAAGAAGCTTCTCCATCTCACTTCAAAGTGTGACCAAAAACTGTTATTAATTGAAAAAAGACTGTCAATTCGACATTCGAAAGATGTGGTATCCAAGCAGCTTTCCAGTAAATTTCAAAATATTTCATTGAGAGAATCGCAAGCTATTGCGATTGGATGGTTTATGTCAATTTTAATAAGGCCCCAAGCATACCTTTACGAACAAAAACGATTGGTGCATCTATTTAGTACATCGCATAGGAAAGATTTAGTATTCACGTATTTCTTTTGCAAATTAGGAAATATTTCATGGACGGTATCGAATGTTTGGCGATTTGAATATGTATGAGTACATCGATGGGTTTTCTACCAGACTTCAAATATTAATTCATGTTTGTCTACTGATTATTTAGGGCGTTTATACGTGTCTAAGAGTTTTTCTTTAACCTTGCCATTTTAAATTAATTTGTATAATTCTAATGTACAAAAGGTGTTATTAAAAAGTATAGGAAACAGAATGCTTTACCTAACGTTAAAATAAAACGTGTGAATTAAAGTATTAAAGTAGAATTCGAGTAAAAGTAGGAATACAGACAATATCTCGACGTCTTGATTACCGATGGATTCACTGAGAACATGCCTGGATAATATATCTTACGAATGCTGAATTGATGGTCATTTTTTCTGTTAATAATGGTATTGGGCACACCTTGACTGGAGTCTTTTATCGTGTTGGTGAGATTTTTTATCAAGTGTATATGTTTCATATTTGGGAGCTCTAGGGCGACTACGATTCATGATCGCGCGAGAACGGGCATTTGTATGTTAGCGCTTGAGTTCGTGTTTATAAATTTGTGCTAACACGTTGATTTAATCACGGTTGTCTTAAACGCCGGAACGTTTGTATGAGTGCGAGATCTTAGGTGTAGATATACGTGAATGATCGCGTTTGCGACCGAATTTGTATTATCGAGGACGAGTGTTTCCAATAAAAAGATGAATTTTCACCGTTTCTTCATTCTCACCGTTTCGGTCATTCTTTCTCTGTCTGTTTTCCAAAGGACACGTTCATAAAAATCATTAAAAGGAGATTTACGATTATACTAGAATTACTTGTTGATATTTGATGAACTAAGTTTATTCCAACTGATACATGTAATATTGCTTGAAGATATTTGCGGTACCGTCACTCCATTGAACCTATTAGAGGATTATTATCCGAACGCTGTATTCTAGGTGTTGCGCCCTATACGCACGAAAGTGATTTTACCCAATTTTCTCCTTAGTCGAGAAAAATTGGGTTTCACCAAAAAGTTTCCTTTTGGGAAGAAATGCAGAATAGTTCATATTGCATTGGATTGCTAAGCCGAAACAAGTTCTGATGTCATTAATTCTCACTAGCTTGGCAGAACTTCTTATTATGTGGGACGCCACGCTTGGCTAGGGGTTTGCTCAGGAACACAAATTTTTCTCCGTTTTCGAGCTAGCATCAATCCGGCGCTAGTTTAATCCTAACGCTAAGTTAGTGTCGAATACTGATGAAATGAAGGCGAGACGCAAATTCCATAATTAATTTAAGTCGTAACAGCACATGAGGAAGCACTTTACTGATTTTTGTCTTCTACTGGAGGAGTTTAACTTAGGCATATCATGACTGCAATCATTTGAATCTCACAGTAGTATTGGCATTAGAATCTACGGAAAACCACCAAAAAATATACTACATACGATCCCAGATAAATTATTGTGCTATATTTACGTATATTTTTCCAATCAAAACTAACGTATAGCATTCGTTAAACTGTTGCTAATATAGTTACACAACATAACATTCTTCCTGCTCTGTCAATCGATCAAGTTACAATCAAAAGCAACAAACAGTTTACACACCACGGTTCTCAGATCACCACCGAATGTGGCAAAACACTACTGGCAACTCTATCAAAAGTAGAACACGAGTGTATCGACATAGGTCGGCCGATTCGCTCTGAAAAACAATTCCATCGTTGGATTGCATACCTAACTAAGCCATGTTCTCGGATGTTTAACACCTTTTAGTAAAAACAAATGCCAACCGTTTTGTATGATTTCCGCGACCAGCGCACCGGTCGAGCACGCGCTGCCACGGCCCACTCAGCGGTATAACCTCTCCAATATACACGAGGAAGTAACTTTTGACGCTCGGCGAGAGTGTTCGCTTTGTATGAGGTAAAAAACACTACAACCGACCGCTCTCACCAATAGGAAGTACCTCGTTAGGATCCCCACCGCGGTCACCCATCCATCCAACCAACCGACTGACTGACGTTAGTTTATTTCTCAATCAAACAAAAAGTAATGGAAAGTAAGGTGGGCTCATAACTCAATCAAGGGCGCATGTTCCGGTTCCGATAGTTGATAACACACTCGCTTTGCGGTCAACGTCAGTCAGTTGAGTGTGAGTGAGTGAAAAATCGTTAGTTTTTCCCCGGGTATATTTTCAATGTGATTGAATGATCACCGAAATCAATCGTCGTAGGCGCGTTTTAACTGAATGCGTGCCTGGATTCAGCGATAGACTGTTCTATATACGCTGCATTTGTGTAAGTTTTTCAGTTCAGTTGAAGCGTCAGGGTTATCAGTGTTTATGGCACAGCGTGACAACTATATAATTCTTTTCAATCAAGTCTATTTGAAATAGACCGCAACCAAACTTTCTAGCTCACAAATATGGTAGGTAATCTGAAATGAATTAAGTAGGTTTTTATTGCTTGCTAGGGTCAAGTGGGCCACCGAAATTGACGTGAAATTGAACATAAATGAACGATGGAAAAAAATGAAACCGCGAAGAAACTTGAGCGTTGAAGTACTCCCAATCGACAACCCGTCGCCGTTTAACTCACAACTGCGAGCTGAGCGGTGCAGAACACAACACTGCCGACGTGAAATGAATGGATATTATCATACAAACAATACATTTGACAGCCGGAGATATACACCCCGGACGCTCCGTGGAGCTTCACACACCAACGGACAGAGATTTCTTCGAAGCAATTTGCACTCAACTTTTTTTCTAAACTGCGATCGTGGCTGGGATGATAAACGATGGAAATGTTCGGTACCTACGTACTCACTTCATCGGTATGAGAGGCAAATATAATTTCCATTTGAATGAAAAAAAACGTGTTTTCGTCGCATGAAATCGGCATGGATCAAGAGCATCAACGACGCGGCAGGCAGACGAAAATGAACAATGGGAAGTTCAGTGGATAATTATAGCTCACAAGTTTCTTCTTCCAAATTAGAACCCCTTCTGTCGAGCGAAAGGAAGCGGAAGTTCTTTGTCCTTGAATAGGTAGATTAGAACTGAGTGAATTTAAAACGAAGTAAAAACACCGCAACCAGTGCTATCTCATTCGAACTTGATTATATTTATGGGATATCTGTCCGACTTATTATCCCCAACTTGTGAGGACGCGAAACAACTCCAATGTGCGAATTCCATTCTCCATTTTTAATTGCACTGCCAAAAGTTTCTACAGCTGCATGAACCCCACATCCAATTGCCATATCCCCATGCTGCAAACGACATCTATATTTAACGGAACATTCCAATCAGTTTTGTGCAATCTACCCCACTTCCCAAGAACGTCATTTTGTTAGGGCAAGTTCGAATGGTGATGTCACCCACAGACGAGTCGCGTGACGCTTCGACAAGAACATCTTGTTCTGGACGTCGGTCGCAATCCGCTGCAGTGAATAAAACCGATAACAAATTCAGCAGAAATTGGGGCTGTCCAAATACGCAATTTGTCAATCACGTAGTATGTAGGTTAGGTTGTTCCGGTTGAAGCCGCCGCGAAGGGCAGTATTCATATCAGCTGACATTACATTTACACCTTGTTTATCGGTTGAACGAACTGATGACGCAACGGCTAGATAATGTAGCAAGATGAGTCACCCTCAGTATAAGTGCTTGAACTTCAAAGTGTGTTTATTAAAATTTAAAAATATGGTATGTAAAGTTTTCTTTGTTTGTATATAGTTTGATCTTCAATATTACACTCAGATTCGGCACAGAATGTTGCCTGTACTAAGCCATGCTAAATTGAGTGTCATAAATTTTTATAGCCATTTTTCATGTCAATATAATTTTTCACTTTAGTTTTCAAAAATCGAGATATTCGAGTGAATCTAGCGCTATATTGGATGCGATAATGTTGTTTGGTCACCTCAAAGTGGCATTTGGTCCTTTTGAGTTAACACAGGCCATGTCTAGTTCAGTATTAAGACGCCAAAACGTGAAGATTCGTTTTGAACGACACGATCATCTTGGAAAACATACAAAGTACGTACGTACAATAAAAAAGTCATTGTTTTCATAGATATTATATGAGTTCAATCTAGTCAACAAGATCTTAATTTCTCCCAAAATTTTCATCGGAATACTTTTCATATCAAGCGCACCCATGTGAATAATTTTCAAATCAACACACATGGGGATGTCGCTGTTAATCCCTCTTGCTACGTATACATATTCCGTACGAAGCCGGATTGAGAATCGTATTAAAAGTCGCAGTAAAAAATTATGCGCGCTATGCTATGGTCGCTGTACCTCCCGTTCCTGCTAAAACAGTCAGTCGCACATTCATTTAACATCATTTGTTTTAATTAAAATGCCGGCTGCTCGTCACGCTGACCCCACCCGATCCGCCGATAATGCAAAATAACAAATCTACTCTTGTTTCAATTTTTGTTTCGTCGTTTCATATTTTCCCCCCATGTGGATAATTGCAATGCCTGAGGCAGCAATTCATCCATATCCAAGCGCTTTCGTTGACGCATATTACACACAGCTGTTGGCAAATTCAGCGATTGACTATCGCGATCGTACATTCTGGTTCTGTTTAGGACCCTACCACACGTAATGGTAATTAAATTCTCGATAAATGCAATTAAGCATAGTTCGACAAGGAAGCTTCCGTGCTAAACTAAAAATCGAGTGTACGCAATGGAAACAATAAACGATACAAGCTAATAAAAATATAGGTATAAATATATTGGAAACATACTAGTGAAGCGAACGCAATCAGGGGCGACTTAAGACAACGCGGAGCGCTAAGGGGCCTCAATAATTGAACAGGTGTAAACAGCTGTAGCGTAGGATGAACAAAAAATGATTCCCAACATTACAGAATTATTTCTACTCCAAATTTGTACCAAATTAGTCAACCGCGTCGAAAATATTTAAAAAAAATAAAGTGGGATTCAAAATGTATTGAGAACAAAGAGTATTTCAGATTTCCACAACCAGGTGTCGTTGCTGATGTCCAAATCGCCAAACACACTAAATGAGGTGGTAGGAGTTCGATCTCAGGTGACGTAGAGTGTAATGGACTCACCAAATACGCTATAGTCTTCCTACGCGATGTAATCTGCTCTTTATAGTTGTAAGACGTTGTTTGTGGATTAAAAGTGCCTCCATCAAGAAGGAGGAATGTTGGAGCATGGTCTGTTAAGCGTCCATTAAACCAAAAACGAAGCGCATTGCTGTTCATGAACTTTGGAATACTTGGTGTAGTTTGCACATGTTCATTTATATTGTTTCGTTTAGTGTTGATTTTGATAGCTTCTTAGTGTTCCTGATATGATGAAACTAAACAGAGTCGACAGGTGGCCGAATTTGGGAAGCTTTGAAATCAATCGATATTATTTTGAGTCCAAGCGCGCGAATTGCTTCGAAATTCAATTCTTTTATTCGCATTCCTTTCTGCCGGAACAGGAATTACGGTTCTTTAAAATATTATTTCTTCATTGTACGAATTGTTGGTGAGGTTGATTTTTCGTTATATATTCCGAAAGACGTATTGTGCATTCACTATTGTGATATCTAGGGCTCAGTTGGTAGAATCGCTTCCCAGTGCGGAGCGGGAGCTATGGAAAAGAAATGTGAATATTATCATTAGTTAGTTTTTAGTGTTTGTTAGCACCAACTTGGTGCCAGTCAGATGTTAAATCTAGACTAGCACCAAAATTGGCACTGGTTAGATACTAAAACCATCTAACCGGCACCAACATTATTGTTTGAAATCTAACTTTAAGCTAGGTAGGGTGCTTCCGTACAAACCAATTAGGATTCACAAAAAAAACTTTTTTCTGTGTCCCAACAATAAACATTTTCACTATTCAATATTAGAAGTGTTCAATAATTTGTCACGTAAAGTTCGTTTAAAATTGCATTTACAACAAAAGATAAAAATTACTCGAATTTATCAATACTATCGGTAAAATTCGTTTCAATGCTTTTGTCATTTGTCCATATACTGAGGCTTTGAATTTAGCAAGGAAAAACTGAATTTTAAAAATTAAATGATTTTATTTCAACAGCACAAGAATGTTCTACTTGTGTGAATCATACTTTGAGGACACACCACGATACTAGAATATTTTTAAAAATATTGACGCTACTAAATGTCCAAGATTCTACAAATATCCTCAAATGCACGCACATTTACAGTAACACATTCAGTCAAGTCTAGGATAAGACTAGGCTTGATACGTGTAGACATTTTCACAACGGCATTTTAAACTTCTTTTTTCGGATTTCATGAACGTTTGTCTTCAAAATGGATTAAAATTGTTGTGATAGGGTGGAGTATAGTGCAAAAACAACATTATTGGTTCTGTGCCAGCCTAAGACTGAATGGGTAGAGCGAAACATGCCAAATCCGACAAAAACTGTCAATACTTCGTAAGATCCCGAGCAGTCACTTTTGGACCAGTCCATGTGGACAATTAATATTTTACCGCATCCACAGATCGCTTGCCAAACCAGATTTTCTGGTTGATTGGCTAAGGTGTCTTCCAAACTTTGTATAAAGGGTGTACCAAAAGTTTCATTGCTGTTGTTCAAAATAAAATAAGTGCGACTTTTCTTTGAAATATAGTCTACAGAAGAATTCATCCCAAGCAGAGTTACAAATAATCGAAGCTCTTTTTTGACGGCTGAAAATGAATCTGATGCGACTAGCAGTGAATACAAAAAATATTCATTCAAATATCCATGTTATTCATTCAGTTGAATATCGTACACTATATTCATTTCACTAATTATCTAGGAAAATGTTTTCAAATGGCGGTCAAGCATATGAAACAACAATCATCCTCGTTTACATTGTGTCAGAACCTACTTTGATGCGTTTGATTCGTTGCTGCACGGTCGCTTCGTGTAATAATCGGAGACGAATGAAAATCTGCATGGATGTATGGGCGGTTTGTTCGTTTGACGTTTTCAGCTGCGTCACTGAATATTGAAAATGAATGCGGCTGAGTATGATCAATTTTCATTCAATGAATTTGAATATTTTTAACTCTGATCCCAAGTGCGGGGCTCTCAATATCCCGAGGTCCCTGTCCCTGGCCCAACTTGCCCATGCGCAAAGATGGTACTGAACGCAATAAGCCGTGCTAATATACGTATTCAAAACAGTGTTGAATCCACGAACACACATCAACATGGTTTAGTTGTTAGAGAGCTAAGTGTTATTTCCGAAGTAATTTGCTCCGTAGGATCGGAATCCGGGGTAGGATTGGCCCATGACGCCAAAAATTAGAGATATTTGAGGTTATGTGCCCGTAAAACGGCGTTTTTTCCCTTATTTTTGAGGTCATGTACAGGGTGCAAAAAATTTTGCGTTATTCCTCTCTAGTTACATTATTTAGTACCACTCTTAGCCTATAATTCAAAAGTTCACGATTACTATTTTTCGTTCACAAGGTAATGGATATTCGAAGTTACAAAATATGTCCCTTCTACGGCTCTTAATGCGCTACTTTGAATACTCCATATTGGAAATGAAAATTTTGTTTTTTCGGTTTCATATTCGTTCTCAGAAACTTTTATAGCCGCTTTTTTGGAAACATAACCTCAAATAACTCAACATTCTGATGATCGCATCACTGACGGATTCGGATTCTACGCTGCAAATTACTTCGAAAAAATAACTTTTGGCTTTCCAACAACGTTAAACGATCAAGCGATAAACAATCATCTTTAATCTGGAAACACAAATGGACTCCAATGATCAATGGAAGCACCTCTAAAAAAGTAAACGCAGGTATCATGAGAGAGGTTGGACTCCAATAAAATATAATTCCCACGAGATTGCCTTTTATGTTCACCGAGCTTCACAGTGATTAGGCCTTAATAAAGATAACAATGTGGAGTTTTATCCTGTCTTGTGAATACAACACACGATCACTTATTACTTAAGTTTTACAAAAAAGCAAAATATTCAGAGATAGGCTGCAGTGTGTATACGATTCAAAGCAAGAGACAAGTCATATTCGTTCGACCATCAGTTATTACTTTATATGCAAGAAGATTCAGACAAGAGGTGCTTCACATTTAGAGTTATTAGGACAAACTGATTGGCAATGGGAGCTTTCTACTACTTTCATTTCAAACTATCTCCTACTCATTTACCTTTTCATTTCGCGCATATGCTTAGCTATTGTTACAGTAAAGCAGGCATGTAGTTTTACTTATTGCGCATTGTTACGTTGTTCAGGCTGTGCAGTGAAATTAGTCAGCCACAGGAAACACCCATCCTTGGAAATAAAACAATATAGATTGACATTAAGTTACTTTAGAACTACAATTCAGGAGGGGAACAACTAGTAAAAGTGAAAATGGAGCCCAATCTCGAGAAAGTAAGCTACATACAGTTACACCATGCAAGAAACTATGTATTGATAACGATTAGATGTTTACACCTGGTAGAATACTTCATCGTGAAGAACAATACGCAAAGCAACGACGAATATAACATCAGAACCAATATTTCAGTGTATATGGGCGATGATAAGGCGAATGTTCGCATACACGATCTAGCAGCGCGTCCTAGATCAAAATTCAATTAACGAATAAGGTCGAAATACGGACAAATGGAATCTGTTACGAATGACACTTGAAGATACGTTTTCCCCGGTATTCCCAACGGCGCATAGTGGTCACAAATCCAAAAAAGACGTTCAAAAGTAATGGCTGGCTTTCAGTGACGTTTTCGTGCTTAGGTGTCTTCAACCGAAACTTGATAGCGACTCCTAATCGGACAGGTCCATATTTTTCTTACTGGGGTACTACCATTTTCAAAAAACTTTTAACTTCACAACAAAAAATATGTAATTTTTTTCGGCGGCTTTTTTAAACATTTCATTTTGAATAACTTTACTGTAGATATGTGTTGGAAGCATACTTTAAAATCAGTTTTCTGATGTTTTCTCCAAACAATGAAATTCTATCACTTAGGTCAACATACAGAAGATTACTCTGTCGCGCTAAAGAAACATCAAACAATGACTGACAGGCATGATGCCAAATTGTTAACATTATTATTAGCGTTGCCAAATTCACTTGAACAGAAATATGTCGGAGTGTTGCAACTTACCCTGCTGTTGCAAGTCGGGGTTTGGCGTTATTCATTTTATTATATTTCATTTCATTATCATTCATTTCATTAATATATATTTTATATTTTAATAATTATATTTATTTTTTCAAATTTATTCATTTTATTCTTTAGATACATTTTGTCGAGTTTGTTAATTTTATCATTTTTTCATTTAGTTTATTCTATTCTTTCTATGATTATTATTAATTTTATTAATTTTGTTTCTTTCATTAATTTTATTCATTGTATTAATTTTCTTCTTTTCCTTCGCTTCATTCATTGCATTCATTTTGTTAAGTGATAGTATAGATTTTTGTCATTAAACATGTATTTCATCGAATTTCATCGATTGACCCGATTAATTATATTGGCAATATTTGTAATTTTATAATAATTATAGCACATTTTCATGATTATTTATTATATTTCTACATTAAGGTAAAGGAAACGTGTTGTGAACTTAATGACAGTTGGTAAAGCAACAATCCTTCGTTGAAACAAGCAGTTTCGTCGATTCATTCGTGGAATCGTTAATTAATGGCTTTTATTTTGCCATATATCGTTTGCCCGAGCAATTACTTATGAGTTCAAACACCACATAGCCCCTTAAAAAGACCTTAGACATGGTCCGTGCCAAAATTCACAACCACCAAGACACCATAAAATGGTATCTATAACCCATAAATACTCCAACATATAATATTTTATATGGGATCTACCGTACCATGGTGATGGTGTTTTCATGGGTAGAACCCATTTCAAACACCCATGTCAAACCTCATGAGCATGGGTGTATTATGGGCTTTTCGTTTGCTCGGGTAGCTGGATGGTTCCATCTTTCCGTGATAAAAATATACATTTCATAAGTAAAATATAAGAACTGGTCGGTGTTAGGTCAGACCGGACTAAGTGACAGTGCATTGATTTCCAGAAAAACGCGTTTAAAGTTTGAATCGCAGCATCCTTTACATTATAATTGGAAAAGAATTTTTGCCATAATTCTTGTTTATTGTTTCATATTTCAAATGAGATAAAAGTGGAATGTAGATGAAGAAATTCTTTATCCAGTGCTATCATTAACTCATTTTTTTATGTTTTGCGACTTGGTCCGGTCTGACTTAACACCGACCAACTCATATTAAATATAAAGTGGGGGGGGGGTCCATCAAGGCATCATTCAAACTACGTCTTAGATTGGGGTACGTGGATCGCCTATCCTTAATCAGAAGATAAAAATGGCTACATTGACCGCGTAGTTTTTTAGATTATATTGTTGGTGCAATCATTCTTATCGGTCACGGCACGGTAAGTTTGACGCACTCTTTCCAAAAAAAAACCAAAATTGCCAATATTCCAAATTTATCAGGAATCTTCCAGCTGAACAGCCAGACATGTTGCCAGATTTTCTGAAATCTACGCCATCAAAGTACAAACATTCATGAATACACTAACTTGTTTTGATGTCAATGTTCGGATATAAAAGGCGCACAGTGGTTCCACAGCAGACTTTCGACGTCGTTTTTGTGAAGGTCAGCAAAGTTAAACTGAATTACGCATCCAATGGTTCTGGCATCTTAATTTATCCCTAATTAAGCAACATCTAATTTGCAAAAGCAAAGAACCATTATTATCAAATCTCACAAGCCTCTTGAATTCGCGGACTACATCGACATCAGTGACGTTGATCACAGAGCAGTGTAAGAGGAATCTGTGCCTTTCAAAAGGGCGGCTGCGAGAATTGGACTGACTATAAACTCTGATAAGATAAAGTTGGATAATGAGCCAGTTTTGGCACTATTAGGGAGAGAGCCGCACTGTTTTTTGGACAACTTTTTAATGAAGATATATTATTTATAACATATCCCACAATAAAGTATCAGTGTGCTGTGTCTTAAACATCTATATATTGCTTATTTAGCAGAAACGTCTCTATTTTCACCATAGATGAATATAAATATTCTATTCTCACTTCAGCGATCCAATTATCGGGTCCTGGGCGTGCCAAATTTCATCTCATCGAAAAACAATCTGGTTAAAACGCATTTGCGTCGATTCTAACTAGGTATCCGGATCATGGACACCAACGCATCAATTGTAAAATGAATCACCCTACTTTTTTTAGCCGATCAAAACGACCGTAAACATCACACACTTGAAACAATCTCATCAGTTGTTAGAAGAAGAGCGCTCCCATATTACACTCGTAGAAAATAATCATTCAAAGGCTAACAATTGGCAATGACTAGTTTCACATCAAGGATTACATTGTCGCAAGCCGTCCAGATGAAAAAAAATCTCTGTAATCAGAAATCGGTTGAATAACTTGAAATGATTCAGGAATAATACCTGAAATTGCGTTACATTATATTTTCAAGTTTATGTTTTAGTTTGACCGCACTGTTGATTCTTTCCTGTGTGCTGGATGCAAAAAGTTTGTTTAGATTGTGGTAGTGAATCAGGGAAAAACATGGCGGTAATGTGTACCATCGTATTTCTGAATAATTCTGAATAACGTATCATAACACTAGGCTTATTTCAGCGTTTAGAAGAATTAGACAATGTTAGACAATGCTTTTAGAATGCATTGTCGGCTCATAGCATATAGTTTTGCTAAACGCCGTTGTGTCCTATTTTGGTTCACTATATAAATGAGACGAATTGGCAGATATTTCAAGGTGATTTTATTTTAATTAAAAGATGGATTTAGAGAACAGTTCTGAACAGATATGTGCACAATAACTAAAGAATATTACTTAAGCTTATTTTTGCACATCTGCCCCATGTAGCCAAATAGATATAGTCATTATCCCACATGCTTGGTTCAAATGGCGAAATAGGGTCACAATAGACTCTACTGCTTTAGTAGGCACATTACCCTACTTGGTACAAAGTGCAAGGTAGCTACTAAAGAGTCTACACTTTATTCCGAAGTGGGAATCGATGGGGCATGGGACGAGTTTTACGATATGTACTAGCAGAGTAAAATAAATAGCTTGTTCCATACTAATTTCTATACAAACTTGAAAGCGATGCGCAAAGTAGAAAAACTCGAACGATTTGCTCAGTCAATAGGTCCACAAAAGGAACTTAAAAAGTTCTGTAATCGCTAATTACGATCATTTTTTTTTATTTTTGCCATACAACCAAGAGCTGATCTACTTTTATTCTAGCTGGAAAACCCATTTATGATTGATTCACAATTAAATTACAATACGTGAATCGGATATACGGTTGTGCGGTTGTGTTATCGCTTGTTTGTTTCATGTACACTACCGCAATCAAAACAATAATTTTGCATCCAACATCCGTGGTTAAAGAGAGTTAAAATAGGTTCACAACAATAATCAAATAATAATACATCCACCCCGAATTAAAAATGATTCCAAACCATTTCCAAATCACTCGAGTGATCCGCCATCAATAACCGATTCTATGTGAGCTTGGACTAGAAAATTATGACCGGAAATCACGCAACCACTGCCAACAAAAAACTGTTGAAGCCATCATATATTAACAAACAACATAGAGCATGATCGTTTCGTCGC
Organism: Topomyia yanbarensis; assembly: GCF_030247195.1. Classification (NCBI taxonomy): domain Eukaryota; kingdom Metazoa; phylum Arthropoda; class Insecta; order Diptera; family Culicidae; genus Topomyia; species Topomyia yanbarensis. Next base: position 359,417,550 of record NC_080671.1, on the reverse strand, counting down.
CAAACAATAAATGCCTACGACTCCTACAGTAGAAAACAGAATCGGTAAATTAGTGCTGAAGCTCCATTCGCGCGTCAACGCCATCCCAGCATGGTGCGATGAGAGAACATTTCCGGCGGGGAGTATCTGTTGTTGAAAACTGCCGTACACACAGTGTTTCAGTGAAGAGTCTGCCGCACCAGGTAGATACTAGGGTAGATGACCCAATTGTTGTGGACGATATTAAAATTCTTTTCTCTCAAAAATCGTTTCATTGACTACAGCATGATACAATAGTTACGCTATTATTATATTTGATTTATTTAGTTGTACGGCCAATCAAGTTCTTACGACACGCGCAATTATAGGATCGCTAGCACACCTATTGGGTGCAAGGGAGTTCAAATTTGAAGAGCAATTTATTACCAAGGATGTTCTATGGAGGAATTGCTCTGTCTAGAGTCCAAGACTACCTCTGCATTTCAACTAAAGAGAAAGCAATTGTGTCAGTAACGAAGGAAATAGCTTGGAATATGCCATGGGAGGTAATGCGATCTAAGCAATACTCTCGTTATTTAGAACTGCATTGTTTTGTCTTTATTTAAATTACAAACACTAAGTTATTCATGAATTCCACACACTCATTTTTGTGTAATAAGTACATTTTTATCGCACCACAATACACAAATATAATTTTATCTCCGAGATCCACGAAACAAAATCAAAGTTTTGTTTTGAATGTTAATACACGAAGGAGATATGCTGTCCATGATCGCCTATTTGTCCCATTTTCTATGGGATTTGCGATCGTAAGCAGTATGCTAGTCATCTGAATGACATTTAGAGCATAAATAAAGCATAATAGTATTAGTAGTCTTAATAAACAGTTCATGGTTATCAAATAATTATTTGTCTGTATATTGAAGTTGTGTTCAGAATTCGAACCAGTCAGACAACCGAATTGAAACGGTCAGTGTATCGAACTATTTAGAGCAATTTGAGCTTTAGATCTACTCACGATATTAGAACACTCACTGGCCGCCGCAGTTGATGCCCAAAAAGGAAATGAAAATTGTGACGTGAAGAAATAACTATAGATAAGGAGAAGGCAGCACGAACTGTCGGGGCAGGAAAAAGCTAAGCGATAGATGAAAATAAAATTCGAGAAATGGGTCAATTATCGGGTGTTTTCTTTAACTCATTGAGTGACTCGCGCTGGCTGGCGTACATTGGTCAGTTATGAACCCAAATATCCGGCACCGCGGGTCTGTCCTAGCGGTTCCCAAAACCCCAGACGGTGTGGGTTCTGTGCACCGACTACCATCGCTTTCCCCTCCACTTTACTCTCTATACGGACGAGTTGAAGTATTTGAACACCTCACATTGCATCCGCCCGCCACGTCACGGTCGCAGAGTTACGAATGAGAAGACTATACAGTCGGAGGCAGTTAATAGCCTACTGTGAAGCAAGTCGTGGTTCACAGTTCCTCTCGCGCATTTCAAAGCTTCTCGGTGGGCTTGGATGTATGGAAATGAAATACGAAAAAACAGATGCAGAAAATCTTTCTAATTAATGATAATCGATTCAAATTGGTCTCGACTGTGTGCGGTTGGCAAGACTGACATTTGAATTGAATTCAAATAGGTTTGAGTATTTCGTATAGCTGTGCTATTGCATTCTAAAAAGCAAAGAGAACACACTTCGTAACAACTCTTAGTTTGTATTTGCTTTGCAATTTAGGTATCAGTAGTTTTATGTAGCGTGAATAAATTTCGAAAGAAGTTTCTTTTTATGCTTTATTTTGCATTTAACAATGCTTATTTAAATTATAGAGAATTTTTTACATTTTTCACTAATCTTTTGTGTGTTGTGTTTAAGTTTAAGTTTAGTGATCAAATAATCCTATAAAACTATGACTTATATTTAAATGAAAGACAGACAGACTTCGAAAACCATATTCGGCAAACTGCCACTTAGTTTTCGTGGGTGCTCATTGTGATAATACATCAATCAATCAATCATAGAGCGACAAACTGCCAAACTGCTAAAAGGGGCTAGCTAAACGAGCAGCCAATCAATGTTTGTATTATTTACAGGTGCTGTGGCGTTTTTGTATTGATATAGTGAACATATGCTACCCCAACTACGTAAGCTACGCAGTGGTGCATATATTGTACCACGTTTTGAAATATTGTCCAGATCGGAGTACATAAACATTGAAAACTTCTGACAGCCTGACACGTGAATAGAACACACATATTTTGATATAGCCTAAATTAAATATTTTGGTAGCCTAAATTAAATACTAGGGAAATCGGATTCCCAAGGTTTTCTAAGTCAAAAGTATTACCTGAAAATTATAAACCTTTATAAAATATTTCCATAATCCTTCACGCGAATGATCATTTCATTAATTCGAAACAAAAAATTACGAAACCACACGCGGCTGACTTGTCGCATATAGTTACCAGCATGCCTCAATGGAGAAAGTTTCCCACCCTCGGCGCAAAGTGTGTGAGAATATATCAACGACAACGGAATCGTGGAAGTTAACCCATAAAATTCAGTTTGCGTACACAACTGAAATAACAAGAAAGGTACGGTTTAGCCGGTTCAGTCCAGAGGAAATGACCACAAGCGTTTCCGATTATTTCCGCCACTAGCCGCCACCACCGTCGTTAGATGCCGACGGGAAAGAACTCGCAAGGGTACAAAAAAAACCACAAACCCCACCAGTTCCGCTCGATCGCGTGGTTACGTCGTTGTTTGTACTTTGTACCGCTTGAACGAAGGGAAAATATAAAGTCATTTGTTAAGATGGATAAACCGCTGAGTTTGAGACAATAAGCCACCATGACCAATTTCTCCACTTTCATGCAAACAATGGGCTTCAATGCCGTTGGTACGTTGATACATTGAGATGAGTTTCTCCAGTGCCAACGTGGGTAGTATTGTTTCGGTCCAGTCTGATGGGAGCCTCCAGGTAGTTTCAGTTTACTTAGTTATTAACAATATATACCGAACATGCTCTTAGATTAGTTGGTATGGTTCGAATTTCAACGGAAGTGTGATGATCTCGTACTGACATTACGATAGAAATATCAGCACTGTATAAACATTCATACGATCCAGGCCACTAGGACTGGGTTAATAGCAACTTCAGAAAGGTGTATGGGCATAACAAGCACTTTTGTACATGTATTGTGATTAAAAAGACTGTTTTCTAAATAACGGTTTGTGTGGATGACTCCTTATAAACTTATTTTCAGCCAATTGTTTTAAATATCATTCCAACAAGTTTGGCAAATTTTGGGGAAGTGAAATCAAATACAAACAACTTTTTCAAAACTTCCCTCAGGTATTTTCTAAGTAAAGAATTTTTTTGACAAAGATAACACTGCAATCATCTATTAAACGGCAAAGTATATGTCAGTGTTAGCAGCTGTGCAATTAATGAACATGTTAATCCCGTTTTTTCGGGTACTTAATATGATTTCAGTAATCATTACCCCTTAAAATTATAACTTACTATTTTCTAGGCATATTTGCTGAGATGACGCACGCCTAATCTTATACTTTCATGGTTATTAATTATCTGTAACTATTCCGAAGATATTTTTAGGCGTTAGTGAGTTTAGCTTGAATGTATGTGCCAAAGAATCGTAAAGTTGATTTATCGCATTACAAGCAAAGAATATGTGGTAGAGCGATTGTATAGTGTATACATTTTTTTAGATCCAGCGTGTCTTTATTAATAAGTTTCAAAACGTACAAGGAATCGTCTTCTTTAGCCGATCGTTAACGATCCGTTATCCTCGTATAGTAAACCTCAACAAGCGTAAATGTCGTAGCGGAGCAATCCGCCGCAAAGGGTAACAGTCACCCAATTCAATGCGAAATCTAGCTATTCATCTGAACTTGCCCAACGGGTTCTGTTTACAAGATTTTTAGATATGAATGAAGCTTATAAAAAACGTTAAGTTTATGGTATTTCGAAACCTTAATAGAAAGATTGCTAAAATTCAACCAAGATTATAGCAACGTAGTACGCTGATCTCGAATTTATTCCCAAACCGAAAAAAAACTGTTCGTACTGAAGCTCACCGATACAAAAATCTTGTAACTTGTATGTGATGTAAGATGCACATAAAATGAGCGTCCAAATTCACATAAATTTACATTTAATGTTAAATTTGAGTTGCTCGCCTTTTCTTGGTTTATTCAGCCTGAGTTTTAAATCAAAAGAGTCACATAGCAGGACATGTAAAATCCGATTATCGGGTTCCTTTTTGATTCTAAAAAGATGTATCTCGATTCCGAATTTCAGTTTCAATTGTTGTTTGGAGATCAGTTTACAAACGAGGTTAGCTATCCTTGGTATGTGTCGTTGAACAGATAAAAATCAATGCAGTTTATCATAAAACGTACGGGGGTCAGCTATCTTCGTCCGGGTCCCTTATCACTTATTTTTATATAGGGATTCGTCAATAGTGCTATCTTTGAAAATGTTAATTTTTTTTTTAATTTTCAAAATGGCATTGTAAGGAAACACGTATCCACCGGTTAACGCCAATCGAGCTGACATTTCTTTAAACTGAATAAACCAATTTCTTTCTTTAGTTTTTTAGGTGTTAATTTGGCCAATCCATAGGGAATTTAATGTGCGTGGGGAATACGGATGGTCTTATCTGAGTGGCCTGGTCTAATGTACACTAAATAACTAGTTGCTATGTTAACAATAATTCACCATGTGCCTAATACCATTATAGCTGCATTGTTGTTGTATGAGGTGACACATGTAGGGATCATTTTATGCATTTCATGCCTTAGAAAATTGTTGAGCAGAATTGATAAATAAATTCTTGTGATTGTCTCCAATATTGCAAATATTTTAATGGATATACAAAGTCGATTGTGTCAGGTACTTAGGTAGTGCTAACTTTATACCGCTTAAAAAGCACTCCAGATAGAATAACGATCAACACGCATAGTGATCCGAGCCTAAAATTCTCATACCTATTCAATGAACGACAAAATTCAAGGAATTCATCTTCGTCTCTTCCCTGCCTCCTTCGTCGCTAAATGCTCAAAAAATAAAACAATAAAGGCAATGTCCCATCCTCTCTCGGTTCTACGAAAACGAGTAGCAGAAGTAGCGACTTTCATTTTCCTATGACAATCCGAAGTTTCAATTTCGTTTTGATGTATGCTCAGTAATTTTTTATTCTCGTTCATAAAATGAAATTAAAGCAATGTACATCAAAAATACAACTAAACCATAGTTAAAACGAGAAATATGCACATCTATCAGGCTTCCGTCCTACAATACCATCACCAGCTCGCAAATCTACAGAATCGAGCAGCGACAAATAAATATCATTGCTAGTGTATTTTCGTTTCCCCAGAAGTAAGTTTAATATCGAAGCTACCAATATCACTCTGAATCTCAAAGCGAAAACGAGTGTCCTAGGCCCTTGTCCCATTTTCGATTTCGCAAAGTGCTAGTGGCATGGAGGGAAGCTTCGTTCTTTCGTCAGTTTCGCCTGATTTTGGCAAATGAAAAAAACATTTTCCGACTCTGATTCAATCGTTCGTGGACATTTCATTTCTTATAATATACCAAAATTTTTATGCACGTTGAGTAATAATTGTACCACGAAATTTTCAATTACATTGGTATTAGCATATCTATTTCATTAAAAGTGTTGATTCGCTGGAATAAAGAAACAAGAAACAATAAAATCGTTCACATGCCGTTTGAGTCAAATAACTCTTAAATACATGATTTCATTTTACCTTTGTACTCATTTTTGGGGTTGGTGCGATATATACCTCTTATTGAAGCCTTTCATCAAGAAATTCGGTATGTTGTTGAAAGCCAACAGTACGAATTAGGGCTAAATACAAGTAACACTCCTGTCAATCGACTATCGACTGTTGAAGTTGTATCTATTACAAACTGAGAATTTCCAAATTAATTCTACCAACTATAAATCTATCATAAACTCACGGAAGCCGGCTACCTAGAGAAATGAACACATAATATCACTTTTTAGAGGCGCAAAAACCGTATCACATATCAATGTTAATTCAGATTTATGTATTTCTTCTCCTTATCCCATTAACAAAAAATTGCTTACCATAGTAAATATGGAGATGCAAAGGTATGCATGGTTTCCATGACAACAATTGTTACGCTAAATTTTCTTTCCTTTCCCGAGGACGGCAATGACAAGACTGGCGCCGTTATTATTTTTCCAAAGTATAGAACTCTCGAAACGTTCACATTGATGATGGATGGCTACTCCCAGGCTTTAATTTTTTGTGCAATTTCACTTGTTCTGATCAATCATGACGTACAGCATGCTGTCAAAATTCACTTTGGGAGAAAATTCCGGACAAACCGTAGCTCACCGAGAATGAATGTTAACATTTTATGAAAGAGAAAAGTTTTCTCTTTAGTCTGCTGTTGTGATTTATAATCGGCGATTAATGGTTTGTCGAAAATTTCCTCTCAAAGTGAATTTTGACAGTATGCTTATTGGCCCTTTTCAAAAAACACGCGAGAATACTACCTATAGTACCCACGTTATCCGCCGGCCCTGTGCGTTTTGGGTCCCTTTTATCAGAATCCGACACTAACTTAGTGTCAGGACTAAACTAGCGTCAAATTGCCGCTAGCTCCCAATCGAAAACACTATTTGTGTTTCTGAGCGAACCGCTGCGTTATGTCCCTCAAAGAAGCTTCGATTAAACTAATGAGAATTATGGAACCGAAATTTGGTTTGACTTAGAAAACCAATGAAATATTCACTATGCTATGTTTCTAGTTAAACCAAAACAAGTTTCAGTTCCAATAATTCTTATCTGCGTAATCAGAACTCCTTTTTTGCAGGACATCACGAAAGACTAGGGGTTTGCTCCGAAACACAAATAGTGTTGTTTTGAAGCTAGCGTCAATCCGGTGTTAGCTTAGTCTTGTCACTAAGTTTGTGTCGGTTTTTTGATGAGAGAAGCGCATCTCCATAACTAATTTGAACTAAATACTTTATAACTAAACATTCTTAACTAAAAGAAGACATAATTTGATTGAAAATGAGTTCTGCTTTCCAATAAAAGTAGGGAATGAGGAATAATTAACTAACATAGTAAAAAGAAAAAAGTATGAAGTTATAGGTAAATCAAGCAATTACAGCAAAATGTGTGGAAAGATTTTTCGCCAAACATGATTCTCTATCATCCCTCCAAAAGTTCTCAAAGTTCAGAAAATCGCGTAATTGGCTACCCTAACGAGCAGTCGATGCCCAAAGACGGTTTAGCTAGAATTTCAGTGCAACTATTGGTTAATCGGGTTAATCGAGAACCAAACACTTTGTATAGTTATCTGGTTAGCATAGTGTCGAAGACTAGATAGTACTGAAACCGGAGCCTTCGGGATACATTAATTCACAAATTCCTGTATTTTTTGTATATCTATGTTCAATTAGCGATCAACCAGCTTCCTATGAAACCAATTTCTTGAATGCTTGGATCCTCGAAGTTCTTATAAATTTCTGGAACAGCGATTTATATAAAATCAATATTTAATAGACTTAAACCTGAAGAATTTCTGCATTTAAAAATCTGAACACTCATCATTTTGGAAGTGTGCGAAAGAATGATGCCTTTGTTTTGATTTTGACATTTGTTCTTCAATTATCAAAATAGCGTCCAATCTAGAGGATCAACGCATCAAAATTGAGCTCGCGTGTCACAAAAATCCGAATCACTCGCATGCCAAGTTACCGAAATAGTCAGAAGCAACCAAAGTTTCATACGGCAACCGGAAGCGGAAAGATAGGAGACATTTTTAAGTATTCATATGCAATATATTGAAGTTTGCTAAAAATATCTGGTATTGCAGGCTGCCTGTATATGTAGCTTGTAAAGCAACATTATTGCAACAGGAACCGTCGCCGAACAAATTAAGAAGAGAAAGAAATTTTATTTGCAATTCCAGAAACTACTGCACGATATACGTGATCAATTTCAATGAAAACGGAACTAATGTGGCTTTCATTAGAAGAGAAACTAACCTGATTCCCAATTGTTAAATATCCCGCATTTCACGCATTACAAGATAACCGTGAAAAAAGTGATTACTATCATAAAAGATAGCAGGCCAAGTAGTCTTGCTACCAAGTCGAAAGTGTAGTTTTCTATTCGTAAGACTAGCTCATGTGCTAAATAACTAAAAAAATCTCACTAGCATTTTAGTGGAAATATAGGTGTGAAAACAAGGTTGGTGAAGCAGAGTTGAATCCGCTAGTTTAAATACGAACGTAAAAATGCAGCCTCAAACGCGTGGAAAACGGTTAATTTGCTGCAATAACCCGCTCCACGTGTGGGTTCACGACAATAGAAACCTCTTTTTCCACTCTCGAAGAATGTCTTGCCTACCAGCAACAATTCGAGCTCAGGTGAGATTTGGAAAGTGACGGAAACATCATCTTACAAAAGAAAAGAAAAAACAAACGACCCCGTGAATACAATGCACCAGGCATATTCCCACGTATTTCTTCGGCTTTAACCGTGTCTTGTCACCAGTAACGATCGTTTGCATCAAGACACAATTTCCTCCGAAAACTTTCCCAGCGGCAGGCAATCCAGTCTCGGGAGACTGGCTCACACGAACTATTAGACGGTAGTTTGCTTGCTTGCTCGCGAGAAAAAGGCTAAATTAATTAGATCTGCCAGATTGCTTTCCTTTCTTATGGCGGCCACGCTCCAGAGGAAAAAGCCGCCGCTCAATCATCTAACCCGGTGAGGGGCAGCATCGATCCTCACACGGGTTTTTGATCCATGATTAAGATACATTTTCAATGCTGAGTGCTTCCAAGGTTGTCGATCGCAATATTCATGAGCAGAGTGTTGAATATTTCAACATTTTCTCACACCGATCCAAGGGGCAGTGCCTGCCAGAATAATGTCTTTTCGCTTTCTTCATATATCTACGTGCACTACATGCAATTAACCGCTAAACGACGTTTTAGTATGAACACACCAGTATTGGCTGCACTTATTCGGCCGCTATTGCTTTCGACACGTTAGTTTTACGGTTTTGCACTTTTGCGGCTTGGTTTGATGCTTGCGGAACAGCGCGGCGAATTGCCACCGGTTGCGGGTGGGCTTGCGCTATTGCCGAAACTAGCGTTTTCACTTGCGAAAGCGAAAAAGCAGCAAGCACTGTTATTGCACATTAATAACACAGACAGCTCGATTTAAATGGAGTGTGGAGCAATCTCTTGTGTTCCAGAACACGAAGCACGAACACCACATTAGAACAGAATTTGTTAATTTTAAGCCACTACACAACATAGCACTCATTCAGTTGATTCTTCGCGTATAAGATCATGTATTCGTCGATTCCGAGAATCGCGGTTCATGGACAAATCACCCAAAAGGACAAAACATACTTCACACTGGAGGTGATCACACAACTTAATGCCATCCGGATGATGGGATGAACAAGATACAGCACAACAACAAAAACTTTAAGATCACGATTTCGCGACACTATAAACGAATAAACGGACAAAAAATAGGGCTATAAGTGGTTCGCGTACGTATGGAACCATCACCGACCGACAAGATTTCTAACACGCAACTAAATCCCATTCACAGTGCAGATCGCAGCTGAGCCTTCACTGGTTTGGTTGAGCTGGAAGCTCTCGCTCTTCGCTTTGGCTTTTTTCCCTTTCTTGGGGGAGTTGTTTCATTCGGATCATTCTCTCTCTCTCGCTGCATATGTAATCTGCTGTTTCGACGTGAGCGAAATGGTGAGAGACGGTTTATTTATATGAATGAAACCGGGGTGAGGACTGAAGATCGATATGGTGAGGACTGAGGTCGCGAAATAGTTCCGAGTGAGTCGTGACTCGTGAGACTGTAAAATGTGAATGTAGGGTGTCAGGAAAATTGATTGCATATATCAAAAGAAAACGGCAATCGTAGTATAACAAGCATGAGGTGCATGAAAACAACATAGGAGTAATGAGTCGTTTTTGGTCTTATATCTTTGCGTCGTACTTAACAACGATATGGCGGACTGCTGCTCTAATCAACGCCTTCAAACGGGTAGAGTGATAAGATGATGTTATTCATTATTTTTGCTACAGCTTTTATCAAATACTTGAAATTACTACAAGCAGCCTTTTTACAGTATATAATAAGTTCAACGGTTTGCGTTTTAATTGTACTGACAGTGTTGAAAGAAATAATAAATTTCTGAATTTGGATTGAACCATAAGTTATAACAATTTTATTGAAAACTCGTAGCTAGTTACCGTCTTCGACAAAGTTGTTGACCAAGGTTTGAACTATAGTTTTATAAGGCTGGTTTTTCATATTGAGTGAAATAGCGATCTTTATTAACGTAAATGCTAAATATTTGATTTCCCTATATAAAATCCCATACAAACTTGGAACGCAATGTGCAAACCCGGGAAGCAACTAACCGCTCTCAAATTTTGCACAGACATTTGGGACCACAACAGGAACTTAAAAAGTGCTGTGCTGAAAAATGTCATATGTCGAGCCACTCTAATGAATATCTATAGTGTTATTCGACTTCTTGCCTAATTTGGTTCCATCCATCCGGAAAATGGACAAACATTGACAGTGTATCCAAAATATTTCTACATAACTGGCGATCTTGAAACAACACGCTACAAAAATCATGAATAACCTTTCGAAAGTCACTTAAATGGCTTACTGAATGAGAAGCCACTCGTACCCGAAGACGATTTCGCAAGATTTTCAGAACGGCGCACGGTGTTTCCAAATAGGCAAAAACGTGATCTAAATTGTTTTGACCACGAAAAAACGATTTTCGAGGTATCTTATTAAAGTAATAGTTTGGTGATTAATCCCCCTAAAGCTGAGAAGCAAATTTTTGTCTGGTCATTTAGGAAAATAATAAAAAACTGTGTTCAGCAAAGTTGTACGGAATATAATAAGAGACAACTTTGCTGAAGAGACTATGTATCTATCTTTTGATTTTAATACACATTTGTGGATATTTCTATGATACACTCCTGAAAATCCATTTTTTCGAATTAACTTTTCGACGTAATTTTTTTAGAATTTCAAAATGTTCTAAGATTTTGTTTGGCATACGAAGATACGCAATTTTTGTTATACAAGTTTATTTCTATCTCTTATATCTGTGGAGCTATCGAAAGTTTTAGTTCCACTGCACTAGCGCGAGTGACGGAAGGATAATGAGTCTGACCGCTTAGATAAGGCTATGAACAGTTTTCTCTCAAATTCTCACAGATTCATTAAGGCATATGAGATTGTTATGATTTCCAATGTGTGCTCCAGTCGCAATATTTCCCATGCCAACTGCATATCATTCCTGAGTCCCCTGTCTACATATGCTTCTTTGTGCCTCAAGTTAATCAAAGAATGGAAGACAAATAACCACAACTCTACTGTCGTGACATGGGTTTGCGTCGTTCTACTGATGAATCTCTCATTTGACCTCCGTTATTACCCGGTAGCTTTCTGAACACATTTTGATTTTC